>NW_025753703.1:0-10252 GCF_021184085.1 Oncorhynchus gorbuscha | reverse complement strand
TCTAGACCCACCTGTTTCCTCACTACTGTCCTGGCCAGACCCACCTGTTCCCACCACTGTCCTGCCAGACCCACCTGTTTTCACTCACTGTCCTGGCTAGACTCCACCTGTTCTCACTTACTGTCCTGTCATAGACTCCACCTGTTCTCACTACTGTCCTGTCTAGACCCACCTGTTCTCACTAATGTCCTGGCTAGACCCACCTGTTTTCACTACTGTCCTGGCTAGACCCACCTGTTCTCACTACTGTCCTGGCTAGACTCCACTCAGTCCTCACTACTGCCCCAAGCCTAGACTCCACCTGTTCTCACTACTGTCCTGGCTCAGACCCACTCCAGTCCTCACTACTGTCCTGTCTAGACCCACCTGTTCTCACTACTGTCCTGTCTAGACCCACCTGTTCTCACTACTGCTCTGTCCAGACCCACCTGTTCTCACTACTGTCCTGTCTAGACCCACCTGTTCTCACTACTGTCCTGTCTCACTACTGTCCTGTCTAGACCCACCTGTTCTCACTACTGTCCTGTCTAGACTACCTGTCCATAGTCTAGACCCACCTGTTCTCACTACTGTCCTGTCTAGACCCACCTGTTCTCACTACTGTCCTGTCTAGACCCACCTGTTCTCACTACTGTCCTGTCTAGACCCACCTGTTCTCACTACTGTCCTGTCTAGACCCACCTGTTCTCACTACTGTCCTGTCCTAGACCCACCTGTTCTCACTACCAGTCACTGTCTGGACCACCTGTTCTCACTGCTGTCATAATCTGGACCCACCTGTTCTCACTGCTGTCCTGTCCTGGACCCACCTGTTCTGCTACATATGTCTGATTCCCACCTGTTCCTCTCCTACTGTCCTGTCTGGACCACCTGTTCTCACTACCAATCTGTCTAAGACCCACCTGTTCTCACTACTGTCCTGTCTGGACCCACCTGTTCTCACTACTGTCACTGTCTGGACCCACCTGTTCTCTCCTACTGTCCTGTCTGGACCCGCCTGTTTCTCCTGCTGTCATAAGTCTGGACCCGTCTGTTCTCACTACTTTGTCCTGTCCTAGTTCCACTCGTTCTCACTACTGTCCTGTCTAGACCCACCTGTTCTCCACTACTGTCTCATCTGGACCACCTGTTCTCACTACTGTCATAATCTGGACCACCCCTGTTCTCACTACTGTCCTGTCTCTGTTCTCACTACTGTCTGTCTAGACCCACCTGTTCTCACTACTGTCCTGTCTCACTACTGTCCTGTCTAGACCCACCTGTTCTCACTACTGTCCTGTCTAGACCCACCTGTTCTCACTGCTGTCCTGTCTAGACCCACCTGTTCTCACTAATGTCCTGGCTAGACCCACCTGTTTTCACTGCTGTCCTGGCTAGACCACCTGTTCTCACTACTGTCTGGCTGGACCCACCTGTTCTCACTACTGTCCTGGCTAGACCACCTGTTCTCGCTACTGTTCTCACTGCCCTGTCTAGACCCACCTGTTCTCACTACTGTTCTGTCTGGACCCACCTGTTCTCACTACTGCCCCTGTCTAGACCCACCTGTTCTCACTACTGTTCTGTCTAGACCACCTGTTCTCACTACTGTCCTGTCTCACTGTCCTGTCTAGACCCACCTGTTCTCACTGTTGTCTCACTGCACTGTCCTGTCTAGACCCACCTGTTCTCACTACTGTCTGTCTAGACCCACCTGTTCTCACTACTGTCCTGTCTAGACCCACCTGTTCTCACTACTGTCCTGTCTCACTGCTGTCCTGTCTAGACCCACCTGTTCTCACTACTGCCCTGGCTGGACCCACCTGTTCTCACTACTGTGTCTAGACCACCTGTTCTCACTACTGTCTGTCTAGACCCACCTGTTCTCACTACTGTCCTGTCTGGACCACCTGTTCTCCTACTGTCCTGTCTAGACCCACCTGTTCTCACTACTGTCTGTCTAGACCCACCTGTTCTCACTACTGTCCTGTCCACTCACTGTCTGGACCCACCTGTTCTCCACTTTCTGCTGGCTAGACCACCTGTCTCATGTCCTGTCTAGACCCACCTGTTCTCACTACTGTCCTGTCTGGACCCACCTGTTTCTCACTGCTGTCCTGTCTGGACCCACCTGTTCTCACTGCTGTCCTGTCTGGACCCACCTATTCTCACTACTGTCACTGTCTGGACTCAGCTGTTCTCACTACTCTGCCTGAAGCTGGACCCAACTGTTCTCACTACTGCCTGGCTAGACCCACCTGTTCTCACTACTGCCTGGCTGGACCCACCTGTTCTCACTACTGTCTGGCTAGACCCACCTGTTCTCACTACTGCCTGGCTAGACCCACCTGTTCTCACTACTGCCCTGTCTGGACCCACCTGTTCTCACTACTGCCCTGGCTAGACCCACCTGTTCTCACTACTGTCCTGGCTAGACCCACCTGTTCTCACTACTGTCCTGTCTAGACCCAACTGTTCTCACTACTGCCCTGGCTAGACCCAACTGTTCTCACTACTGCCCTGGCTAGACCCACCTGTTCTCACTACTGCCCTGGCTAGACCCACCTGTTCTCACTACTGTCCTGGCTAGACCCACCTGTTCTCACTACTGCCCTGGCTAGACCCACCTGTTCTCACTGCTGCCTGGCTGGACCCACCTGTTCTCACTACTGTCCTGGCTAGACCCACCTGTTCTCACTACTGCCCTGTCTGAGCCACCTGTTCTCACTAATGTCCTGAGTGTAGCGGTGGCAGGTAGCCTAGTGGTTAGAGTGTAGGGAGGCAGGTAGCCTAGTGGTTAGAATGTAGGGACGGCAGGTACCCTAGTTTCAATGTAGGGGCGGCAGGTGCTTATTGCCTTCTTGGTTATATATGCTTTGGGACATAAGGGAAAATGGTGTATATACAGTATATGTAATGACGGAGGGTACCTAGTGGTTAGAATGTAGGGACTGCAGGTACCCTAGTGGTTAGAGCATTGGGCCAGTAACTGAAGGGTTGCTTGATCGAATCCCAGAGCCGACAGGTGAAAATCTGTCATCATTGTAAGTAAAAAATTTCTTCTTAACTGACTTGCCTAGTTAAATTTTTAAAAGTTTTATAAAGATAAAATAAATAAAATAAAGATTAATCAAGAATCTACACCTCTTCTATTACAAGCATTTCGTTACACTCGCAATAACATCTGGTGGTCCTTCTGTAGCTCAGTTGGTAGAGCATGGCGCTTGTAACGCCAGGGTAGTGGGTTCGATCCCCGGGACCACCCATCGTAGAATGTATGCACACATGACTGTAAGTAAACTTTGGATAAAAGCGTCTTAAATGGCATATATATTATTATATATATTATCTGCATGTGACCAATACAATTAGATTTGATTTGAACAGTAGGTGGCAGCATCGCCTCTCCAACCGAACTCCTCTAAATAGTCAACGTCTATTTGTTTTAATGTATGACAAAAAAGCCCACATTGCACATTGGTTGACCATCTCTTTAGGTTGATGGAGCCCATATGCACAAACCATAGAGTTAGTTAGACTTCTTGATTCTGTTTTATTTAAGTTAACCTTGTCTGTTCCGTCTGTCACTGAAGAACCTGATCAAACCTTTGAATGGTCCCCATTGAATGAGGATCATGTGTGTACATAGTTATTAACCCATCACATGTATAGACATGTGGACAGAGCGTTTTAACAGAGAACTACACACACAAAACAAAGCAGCGTACTTATTTCTTACTTGTTTTAGGGCTTTTAAGGTCAACTCGTCTCCCTAATGTACCAAAAGCCGAGGGATTATGTATATAAATACACATAACAATACATTGGAGAAGGACTGCCACTTACTGTGCTTTAAAGACAGTATTTCACACCCTTTGACATTTTCCAACATTAGTTGTACTACAGCCTGAATGTAAAATGGGTTAAATTGTCCCTGGCCTACACGCAATACCCCATAATGTTAAAGTGGAATTATGTTTAAAGAAATGTTTACAAATGAATTAAAAATGAAAAGCTGAAACGTCTTCAGTCAGTAAGTATTCAACCACTTTGTTAGGGCAAGTCTAAATATTTTCAGGAGTACAATTTTGCTTAACAAGTCCCATAATAAGATGGAATCACTCATAGTATTTAACATCTCTCATCTCTGTACCCCACACACATAATTATCTGGTTGGTTCCTCAATAGAGAATTACATTTCAACCACAAAGACCAGGGAGGTTTTCCAATGCCTCACAGAGAAGGGCACCTATTGGTAGATGAGTAAAAATAAAGTAAACATTGAATATCCCTTTGAGCATAGTGACGTTATTAATTACACTTTGGATGGTGTATCAATACACCCAGTCACTACAAAGATACAGGCGTCCTTCCTTAACTCAGTTGCCGGAGAAGAAGGAAACAGCTCAGGGGTTTCACCACAAGGTCAATGGTGACTTTAAAACAGTTACAGAGTTTAATGGATGTGATAGGAGAAAACTGAGGATGGATCAACAACAGTGTAGTTACTCCACAATACTAACCTAAATGACAGAGTGAAAATAAGGAAACCTGTACAGAATAAAAATATTCCAAAACATGAATACTGTTTGCAAATAATGTAGCTAAGAAATGTACTTTTCGTCGACCTGGCCAAGGCTTTCGACTCTGTCAATCACCACATCCTCTTCGGCAGACTCTACAGCCTTGGTTTCTCAAATGATTGCCTCGCCTGGTTCACCAACTACTTCTCTGATAGTGTTCAGTTCAGTTATTGCATTAACTCCCTTATCTCATTTGCACTCACTGTATATAGACTTTTTGTTTTCTTTTGTTCTACTGTATTATTGACTGTATGTTTTGTTTACTCCATGTGTAACTCTGTGTTGTTGTTTTTGTCACACTGCTTTGCTTTATCTTGGCCAGGTCGCAGTTGCAAATGAGAACTTGTTCTCAACTAGCCTACCTGGTTAAATAAAGGTGTTCTCAACTAGCCTACCTGGTTAAATAAAGGTGTTCTCAACTAGCCTACCTGGTTAAATAAAGGTGTTCTCAACTGCCCTACCTGGTTAAATAAAGGTGTTCTCAACTGGCCTACCTGGTTAAATAAAGGTGTTCTCAACTGGCCTACCTGGTTAAATAAAGGTGTTCTCAACTGGCCTACCTGGTTAAATAAAGGTGTTCTCAACTGGCCTACCTGGTTAAATAAAGGTGTTCTCAACTGGCCTACCTGGTTAAATATAGGTGTTCTCAACTGGCCTACTTGGTTAAATAAAGGTGTTCTCAACTGGCCTACCTGGTTACATAAAGGTGTTCTCAACTAGCCTACCTGGTTAAATAAATGCATGGTAAGTATTGTGGTTGTAATACCTTGTGATTTAATAATACTATACAGGGCATTCAGACCCTTTCCCTTTTATACATTTTGTTACGTTACAGCCGTATTCTAAAACTGATTAAAGTCTTGATTTTTATCTCATCATTATACACACAATACCCCATAATGACATCACAATACCCCATAACGACATCACAATACCCCATAATGACATCACAATACCCCATAACGACATCACAATACCCCATTATGACATCACAATACCCCATAATGACATCACAATACCCCTTAACGACATCACAATACCCCATAACGACATCACAATACCCCATAACGACATCACAATACCCCATAACGACATCATAATACCCCATAATGACATCACAACACCCCATAACGACATCACAATACCCCATAACGACATCACAATACCCCATAACGACATCACAATACCCCAGAACGACAAAGCGAAAAGATGTTTTTAGAAAAAAAACAGATACCTTATTTACATAAGTATTCAGACCCTTTGCTATGAGACTGTAAATTGAGCTCAGGTGCATCCTGTGTCCATTGATCATGCTTGAGATGTTTCTACAACTTGATTGAAGTCCACCTGTGGTAAATTCAATTGATTGGACATGATGTGGAAAGGCACACACCTGTCTATATAAGGTCCCACAGTTGACGGAACATGTCAGCAAAAACCAAGCCATGAGGTCGAAGGAATTGTCCGTAGAGCTCTGAGACAGAATAGTGTCGAGGCACAGATCTGTTGAAGGGTACCCCAAAATGTCTGCAACATTGAAGGTCCCCAAGAACACAGTGGCCTCCACCATTCTTAAATGGAAGAGGTTTGGAACCACCAAGACTCTTCCTGGAGCTGGCCGCCCGGCCAAACTGGGCAATCAGGGAGAATGGCCTTGGTCAGGGAGGTGACCAAGAACCTGATAGTCACTTTGACAGAGCTACAGAGTTCCTTTGTGGAGATGGGAGAACCTTCCAGAAGGACAACCATCTCTGCAGCAGTCCACCAATCAGGCCTTTATGGTAGACATTCCTCAGCAAAAGGCACACGACAGCCCGCTTGGAAATTGCCAAAAGGCACCTAAAGACTCTCACAAGCCTGGCACCATCCCTCCGGCGAAGCATGGTGATGGCAGCATCATGCTGTGGGGATGTTTTTCAGTGGCAGGGTCTGGGAGACTAGTCAGGACCGAGGCAAAGATGAACAGAGCAAAGGACAGAGAGATTCTTGATGACAACCTGCTCCAGAACGCTCGGGACCTCAGACTGGGGCAAAGGTTCACCTTCCAAAAGGACAACGGCCCTAAGCACACAACACAGGAGTGGCTTTGGAACATTTCTCTGAATGTCTTTGAGTGGGCCAGCCAGAGCCCGGACTTGAACCCGATCAAACATCTCTTGAGAGACCTGAAAATAGCTGTGTAGTGACGCTCCTCATCCAATCTGACAGAGCTTGAGAGGATCTGCAAGAGAAGAATGGGAGAAACTACCCAAATACAGGTGTGCCAAGCTTGTAGCATCATACTTAAGATTCAAGGCTGTAATCACTATCAAAGGTGCTTCAACAAAGTACTGAGTAAAGGGTCTGAATACTTATTATTCTTTTATTAACCTTTATTTAACTAGGCAAGTCAGTTAAGAACAAATTCTTATTTACAATGACAGCCTAGGAACAGTGGGTTAACTATCTTGTTCAGGGGAACAGTGGGTTAACTATCTTGTTCAGGGGAACAGTGGGTTAACTGTCTTGTTCAGGGGAACAGTGGGTTAACTATCTTGTTCAGGGGAACAGTGGGTTAACTGTCTTGTTCAGGGGAACAGTGGGTTAACTGTCTTGTTCAGGGGAACAGTGGGTTAACTGTCTTGTTCAGGGGAACAGTGGGTTAACTGTCTTGTTCAGGGGAACAGTGGGTTAACTGTCTTGTTCAGGGGAACAGTGGGTTAACTGCCTTGTTCAGGGGAACAGTGGGTTAACTACCTTGCTCAGAGGGAACAGTGGGTTAACTATCTTGTTCAGGGGAACAGTGGGTTAACTGCCTTGTTCAGGGGAACAGTGGGTTAACTGTCTTGTTCAGGGGAACAGTGGGTTAACTGCCTTGTTCAGGGGAACAGTGGGTTAACTATCTTGTTCAGGGGAACAGTGGGTTAACTACCTTGCTCAGAGGGACATTGCATGAGCTGCAGGATTTTAATCCATGACGGCGTAGTGTGATACTAATGGTTTTCTTTGAGACTGTGGTCCCAGCTCTCTTCAGGTCATTGACCAGGTCCTGCCGTGTAGTTCTGGGCTGATCCCTCACCTTCCTCATGATCATTGATGCCTCACGAGGTGAGATCTTGCATGGAGCCCCAGACCGAGGGTGATTGACCGCCATCTTGAACTTCTACATATTATCACTGTCTGGTTTCTACATGTAACTCAGTCTGGATTCTACATGTAACTCAGTCTGGATTCTACAGATAAACACAGTCTGGTTTCTACATGTAACTCAGTCTGGTTTCTACAGTGCCTTGCAAAAGTATTCACCCCCTTGGCATTTCTCCTATTTTGTTGCATTACAAACTGTAATTTAAATAGATTTGTATTTGCATTTCATGTAATGGACATGCACAAAAAAGTCCAAATTGATGAAGTGAAATGATTTTTTTTTACTTGTTTCAAAAAGTTGAAATAATAAAAACTGAAAAGTGGTTCATATATATTCACCCCATTTACTATGAAGCTCCTAAATAAGATCTGGAGAACCAATTACCTTCAGAAGTTACATAATTAGTTAAATAAAGTCCACCTGTGTGCAATCTAAGTGTCACATGATCTGTCACATGATCTCAGTATATATACACCTGTTCTGAAAGGCCCCAGAGTCTGCAGCACCACTAAGCAAGGGGAACCACCAAGCAAGCGGCACCATGAAGTCCAAGGAGTTCTCCAAACAGGTCAGAGACAAAGTTGTGGAGAAGTACAGATCAGGGTTGGGTTATAGAAAAATATCAGAAACTTTGAACATCCCAGGGAGCACCATTAAATCCATGATAAAAAATTGAAAGAATATGGCACCACAACATACCTGCCAAGAGAGGGCTGCCCACCAAAACTCACAAACCAGGCAAAGAGGGCATTAATCAGAGAGGCAACAAAGAGACCAAAGATAACCCTGAAGGAGCTGCAAAGCTCCACAGAGGAGATTGGAGTATCTGTCCATAGGACCACTTTAAGCCGTACACTCCACAGAGCTGGGCTTTACGGAAGAGTGGCCAGAAAAAAAGCCATTACATAAAGAAGAAAATAAGCAAACACGTTTGGTGTTCGCCAAAGGGCAAGTGGGAGACTCCCAAACATATGGAAGAAGGTACTCTGATTGGATGAGACTAAAATTGAGCTTTTTGGCCATCAAGGAAAATTATGTCTGGCACAAACCCAACACCTCTCATCACCCCGAGAATACCATCCCCACATTGAAGCGTGGTGGCAGCATCATGTGGTGGGTATGTTTTTCATCGGCAGGGACTGGGAAACTGGTCAGAATTGAAGGAATGATGGATGGCGCTAAATACAGGGAATTTCTTGAGGGAAACCTGTTTCAGTCTTCAAGAGATTTGATACTGGGACGGAGGTTCACCTTCCAGCAGGTCACTGACCCTAAGCATACTTGTCACGTTCTGACCTAAGTTCCTTTGTGATGTCTTTGTTTTAGTGTGGTCAGGGCGTGAGTTGGGTGGGCAGTCTGTTCTTTTTTTCTATGATCTGGTATTTCTGTGTTTGGCCTGGTATCAGAGGCAGTTGTCAATCGTTGTTCCTGATTGAGAACCATACTTAGGCAGCCTGTTTTCACCCTTGAGTGGTGGGTGATTGAGAACCATACTTAGGCAGCCTGTTTTCACCCTTGAGTTGTGGGTGATTGTTTCCTGTTTGGTTGTTTGAGTCACCGTTCAGGACTGTTTCGGTTTTCGTTTCCATTCACTTTGTTATTTTTGTGTTGAGTCGTGTTGCGTTATTATTAAAGTAGCATGGACACTTACCACACTGCGTATTGGTCCGATCCTTGCTACTCCTCCTCAGAGAAGGAAGAGGAAAGCCGTTACAATACTGCTGAAACAACACTCAAGTGGTTTAAGGGGAAACATTTACATGTCTTGGAATGGCCTAGTCAAAGCCCAGACTTCAATCCAATTGAGAATCTGTGGTATGACTTAAAGATTGCTGTACACCAGCGGAACCCATCCAACTTGAAGGAGCTGGAGCAGGATGCCTTGAAGAATGGTCATAAATCCCAGTGGCTAGATGTGCCAAGCTTATGGAGACATACCCCAAGAGACTTGCAGCTGTAATTACTGCAAAAGGTGCTCTATAAAGTATTGACTTTGGGGGGTGAATAGTTATGAACGCTCAAGTTTTTATTTGATCTTTTATTATTTCTTGTATGTTTCACAATAAATACACATTTTGCATCTTCAAAGTGGTTGCCATGTTGTGTAAATCAAATGATACAACCCCCCAAATAAATGTTAATTCCAGGTTGTAAGGCAACAAAATAGGAAAAATGCCAAGGGGGTGAACACTTTCGCAAGCCACTGTACATATAACCACAGTCTGGTTTCTACAAACAGAGCAACTCACACCTCATGAGTCCTATCGGTACACGCATGCACCTCATGAACATTGTACTGTACATTGTACTGTACCCTCCTACAGTATACCCACTTTTCAAAACACCTGCTCTGCTCCCAGCCTGGTGTATTAATGAAAATGTGGTAGTCTCTGTATCATGTTGTCTTGTTCTAGGTGAGGTTGTGTTAGGTGAGGTTCTGTAGTCATGTTGTGTTAGGTGAGGTTCTGTAGTCGTGTTGTGCTAGGTGAGGTTCTGTAGTCATGTTGTGTTTGGTGAGGTTCTGTAGTCATGTTGTGTTAGGTGAGGTTCTGTAGTTGTGTT
>NW_025753702.1:0-10252 GCF_021184085.1 Oncorhynchus gorbuscha | reverse complement strand
GTCTCAACCATGATGTTAGTCCTGTGTTTTATTGACTGTCTTCCTGTCCCCAGGTCTCAACCATGATGTTAGTCCTGTGTTTTATTGACTGTCTTCCTGTCCCCAGGTCTCAACCATGATGTTATGTTGACTGTCTTCCTGTCCCCAGGTCTCAACCATGATGTTAGTCCTGTGTTTTATTGACTGTCTTCCTGTCCCCAGGTCTCAACCATGATGTTAGTCCTGTGATGTTAGTCCTGTGTTTTGTTGACTGTCTTCCTGTCCCCAGGTCTCAACCATGATGTTAGTCCTGTGTTTTATTGACTGTCTTCCTGTCCCCAGGTCTCAACCATGATGTTAGTCCTGTGTTTTATTGACTGTCTTCCTGTCCCCAGGTCTCAACCATGATGTTAGTCCTGTGTTTTACTGACTGTCTTCCTGTCCCCAGTGTCTCAACCATGATGTTAGTCCTGTGTTTTTACTGTCTTCCTGTCCCCAGGTCTCAACCATGATGTTATGTTGACTGTCTTCCTGTCCCCAGGTCTCAACCATGATGTTGACTGTCTTCCTGTCCCCAGGTCTCAACCATGATGTTAGTCCTGTGTTTTATTGACTGTCTTCCTGTCCCCAGGTCTCAACCATGATGTTAGTCCTGTGTTTTATTGACTGTCTTCCTGTCCCCAGGTCTCAACCATGATGTTAGTCCTGTCCCCAGGTCTCAACCATGATGTTAGTCCTGTTTACTGTCTTCCTGTCCCCAGGTCTCAACCATGATGTTAGTCCTGTGTTTTATTGACTGTCTTCCTGTCCCCAGGTCTCAACCATGATGTTAGTCCTGTGTTGACTGTCTTCCTGTCCCCAGGTCCATGATGTTAGTCCTGTGTTTTACTGACTGTCTTCTCCCCAGGTCTCAACCATGATGTTAGTCCTGTGTTTTATTGACTGTCTTCCTGTCCCCAGGTCTCAACCATGATGTTAGTCCTGTGTTTTAGTCCTGTGTTTTTGACTGTCTTCCTGTCCCCAGGTCTCAACCATGATGTTAGTCCTGTGTTTTACTGACTGTCTTCCTGTCCCCAGGTCTCAACCATGATGTTAGTCCTGTGTTTTATTGACTGTCTTCCTGTCCCCAGGTCTCAACCATGATGTTAGTCCTGTGTTTTATTGACTGTCTTCCTGTCCCCAGGTCTCAACCATGATGTTAGTCCTGTGTTTTATTGACTGTCTTCCTGTCCCCAGGTCTCAACCATGATGTTAGTCCTGTGTTTTATTGACTGTCTTCCTGTCCCCAGGTCTCAACCATGATGTTAGTCCTGTGTTTTACTGACTGTCTTCCTGTCCCCAGGTCTCAACCATGATGTTAGTCCATGATGTGTTTTATTGACTGTCTTCCTGTCCCCAGGTCTCAACCATGATGTTAGTCCTGTGTTTTATTGACTGTCTTCCTGTCCCCAGGTCTCAACCATGATGTTAGTCCTGTGTTTTATTGACTGTCTTCCTGTCCCCAGGTCTCAACCATGATGTTAGTCCTGTGTTTTATTGACTGTCTTCCTGTCCCCAGGTCTCAACCATGATGTTAGTCCTGTGTTTTATTGACTGTCTTCCTGTCCCCAGGTCTCAACCATGATGTTAGTCCTGTGTTTTATTGACTGTCTTCCTGTCCCCAGGTCTCAACCATGATGTTAGTCCTGTGTTTTATTGACTGTCTTCCTGTCCCCAGGTCTCAACCATGATGTTAGTCCTGTGTTTTATTGACTGTCTTCCTGTCCCCAGGTCTCAACCATGATGTTAGTCCTGTGTTTTATTGACTGTCTTCCTGTCCCCAGGTCTCAACCATGATGTTAGTCCTGTGTTTTATTGACTGTCTTCCTGTCCCCAGGTCTCAACCATGATGTTAGTCCTGTGTTTTATTGACTGTCTTCCTGTCCCCAGGTCTCAACCATGATGTTAGTCCTGTGTTTTATTGACTGTCTTCCTGTCCCCAGGTCTCAACCATGATGTTAGTCCTGTGTTTTATTGACTGTCTTCCTGTCCCCAGGTCTCAACCATGTTAGTCCTGTCCCCAGGTCTCAACCATGATTTAGTCCTGTGTTTTATTGACTGTCTTCCTGTCCCCAGGTCTCAACCATGATGTTAGTCCTGTGTTTTATTGACTGTCTTCCTGTCCCCAGGTCTCAACCATGATGTTAGTCCTGTGTTTTATTGACTGTCTTCCTGTCCCCAGGTCTCAACCATGATGTTAGTCCTGTGTTTTAGTCCTGTGACTGTCTTCCTGTCCCCAGGTCTCAACCATGATGTTAGTCCTGTGTTTTATTGACTGTCTTCCTGTCCCCAGGTCTCTTCCTGTCCCCAGGTCTCAACCATGATGTTAGTCCTGTGTTTTATTGACTGTCTTCCTGTCCCCAGGTCTCAACCATGATGTTAGTCCTGTGTTTTACTGACTGTCTTCCTGTCCCCAGGTCTCAACCATGATGTTAGTCCTGTGTTTTATTGACTGTCTTCCTGTCCCCAGGTCTCAACCATGATGTTAGTCCTGTGTTTTACTGACTGTCTTCCTGTCCCCAGGTCTCAACCATGATGTTAGTCCCTGACTGTCTTCC
The DNA here is from genome assembly GCF_021184085.1 of Oncorhynchus gorbuscha. Taxonomy (NCBI): domain Eukaryota; kingdom Metazoa; phylum Chordata; class Actinopteri; order Salmoniformes; family Salmonidae; genus Oncorhynchus; species Oncorhynchus gorbuscha. The sequence goes on along the minus strand of NW_025753702.1, from coordinate 7,676 downwards.
TGTCCCCAGGTCTCAACCATGATGTTAGTCCTGTCTTCCTGTCCCCAGGTCTCAACCATGATGTTAGTCCTGTGTTTTATTGACTGTCTTCCTGTCCCCAGGTCTCAACCATGATGTTAGTCCTGTGTTTTACTGACTGTCTTCCTGTCCCCAGGTCTCAACCATGATGTTAGTCCTGTGTTTTATTGACTGTCTTCCTGTCCCCAGGTCTCAACCATGATGTTAGTCCTGTGTTTTACTGACTGTCTTCCTGTCCCCAGGTCTCAACCATGATGTTAGTCCTGACTGTCTTCCTGTCCCCAGGTCTCAACCATGATGTTAGTCCTGTGTTTTATTGACTGTCTTCCTGTCCCCAGGTCTCAACCATGATGTTAGTCCTGTGTTTTATTGACTGTCTTCCTGTCCCCAGGTCTCAACCATGATGTTAGTCCTGTGTTGACTGTCCTGTCCCCAGGTCTCAACCATGATGTTAGTCCTGTGTTTTACTGACTGTCTTCCTGTCCCCAGGTCTCAACCATGATGTTAGTCCTGTGTTTTATTGACTGTCTTCCTGTCCCCAGGTCTCAACCATGATGTTAGTCCTGTGTTTTACTGACTGTCTTCCTGTCCCCAGGTCTCAACCATGATGTTAGTCCTGTGTTTTACTGACTGTCTTCCTGTCCCCAGGTCTCAACCATGATGTTAGTCCTGTGTTTTATTGACTGTCTTCCTGTCCCCAGGTCTCAACCATGATGTTAGTCCTGTGTTTTATTGACTGTCTTCCTGTCCCCAGGTCTCAACCATGATGTTAGTCCTGTGTTTTACTGACTGTCTTCCTGTCCCCAGGTCTCAACCATGATGTTAGTCCTGTGTTTTACTGACTGTCTTCCTGTCCCCAGGTCTCAACCATGATGTTAGTCCTGTGTTTTACTGACTGTCTTCCTGTCCCCAGGTCTCAACCATGATGTTAGTCCTGTGTTTTTTACTGTCTTCCTGTCCCCAGGTCTCAACCATGATGTTAGTCCTGTGTTTATTTCCTGTCCCCAGGTCTCAACCATGATGTTAGTCCTGTGTTTTATTGACTGTCTTCCTGTCCCCAGGTCTCAACCATGATGTTAGTCCTGTGTTTTATTGACTGTCTTCCTGTCCCCAGGTCTCAACCATGATGTTAGTCCTGTGTTTTACTGACTGTCTTCCTGTCCCCAGGTCTCAACCATGATGTTAGTCCTGTGTTTTACTGACTGTCTTCCTGTCCCCAGGTCTCAACCATGATGTTAGTCCTGTGTTTTATTGACTGTCTTCCTGTCCCCAGGTCTCAACCATGATGTTAGTCCTGTGTTTTACTGACTGTCTTCCTGTCCCCAGGTCTCAACCATGATGTTAGTCCTGTGTTTTACTGACTGTCTTCCTGTCCCCAGGTCTCAACCATGATGTTAGTCCTGTGTTTTACTGACTGTCTTCCTGTCCCCAGGTCTCAACCATGAGCAGAACATGGCTAAGATGTGTCTGCTGACGTTCATGGGCATAGTACTAAAGAGATCTCCTTTGACACCATGCAGCAGGAACTGCAGTTAATAGTACTATACTCCCCTCTGACCCACACACTCTCTCTAATAGTACTATACTCCCCTCTGACCCACACACTCTCTAATAATACCTTACTCCCCTCTGACCCACACACTCTCTCTAATAGTACTATACTCCCCTCTGACCCACACACTCTCTCTAATAGTACTATACTCCCCCCTCTGACCCGCACACTCTCTCTAATAGTACTATACTCCCCTCTGACCCACTCTCTCTAATAGTACACTCTCTAATAATACCTATACTCCCCCTCTGACCCCACACTTCTCTCTAATAGTACTATACTCCCCTCTGACCCACACACTCTCTAATAGTACTATACTCCCTCTGACCCACACACTAATAATACCTTACTCCCTCTGACCCACACACTCTCTCTAATAGTACTATACTCCCCTCTGATACTAATACTATACCCCTCTGACCCTGCTGGAATTCCCCCTCAATGCAACAGTCCACCTCACATCTATAAACACAAAAAGTTCAAACGGTCATAACAGGATGTTGTCTGTAGATGTATTTTTTTTTGACAAATTGAGGAACCAAACTGTCATAGGAGCTGACATGTAGGAGTTAGTATCCTTATTGTTACTGTGACGTTGGTCGCCCTCTCAGAAGTCTGTAATGTGTTTGAGGGTTGCCTTGACACACGGATACTCCCTCTTGTCTGCCGCCCACCTCAATGTCTTCCTGTCTCTTTTGTCTGTAGCCGTTCGGACTAAGATGGTGTACTGCAAGATTGACCAGACACAGAGAAAGGTTATCGTGAGGTAAGCCAAAATAAGAATATTTTAAGAACGTGCTATTCTAATCGTATTCTGCGATGTCAGCGGCTGCGTTTGGCAGGCTAAAGCTGTGTCGTATTACGGCACAATGTAGCGAAACATTTTTGCAACAGAAAACGGAAAACTGGTGTTGTAGTAGTCCCTCCCCTTTTTCAGTCCTTTTTCTTCCGTTTGGTGCCTGATGAATATGACCCTGTAATAGACACTCTTTACTGTGTAGCAATCAGCTCAAGGTTTCTGACAACTGTTCTTCAGAGCTCCCCACTATAAACCATAGAGTTGGTCTTTGTTCTTGTGTTGCTGTACAGAAATACTTTTTTTTCACCTTTGGAGGCTTTTGTTTTTGCCAGTTGAGTATAAATGCTATTGTTGATGGGTTTCCGCAAAGGAAATCTAGACATCTATTTTTACTCTGTGCTACAAAGCAGGTTCCCTTTGACTCTGATCTGATTGGTGCTTACGGTTGTGGTATGTTCTATGCATACTTATTAATCATAGGGTTTGGTTGTGTGTATGACAAGGAAAATGTCTTCAGACGATATAGGCACTTCACTGTCAGAGGGAGACTCAAAGCTCTTAAGATTTCCAATGATACCTTTCAGGGTTGCCAGGTATGGCATTATGCTCCCCTTTCCCTAACCAGGTGTGTTCATCTCTGCCCCCATCAGCCACAGCACACACCGCACCTTCGGCAAGCAGCAGTGGCAGCAGCTCTACGACAGTCTCAGCTCCTGGAAGGGCAATTTGGCAACTGTGAAGACCAGCCTCCAGACCCTGTCCCCCTCTGCCTAAGATCTCTCTCTCTCCAAAACCCTCTTTAAAAAAACTTCCCCCTTTCCTTTGTTAAACTCCCTTGGTTGAATCTTCAGTCACCATTTTTATATTCACCCAATAAAAGACTAATTGAGATCTTCCATGGTTGTTTTGCTTGTCTTCATACCAGATGTAAATGTCTGGCTGTTTACAGGGGCAAGTGGTAGTGCAGAAGTTTCAGCATCACATGCAAACATCAGCAGAGACCGTGTTCTCCAGAGAAGCTGCTGTCTGTTGTGTTAATGGTTGCTCTTCACCTGGCGACCCGAAGCATCTGGCTCTAGTTAGACCCAGAGTGGCCATGTGAGATGGGGGGTGACGGGGCCTGTTACTGAGGGTGACAAATGGGTCACCTGATTAAGAAGTTTATAGACCCTACTCTTATCAGTGCTATCAACCTGACTCCTCAGCTGAGGTCAGAGCAGTGTTACTTTCAGCACTAGGTTTTTAGACTTTGGGTGAGGTGTTGGGAAACTGATCTAGTGTCAGTTTGATGTTGTTACACAGGTTAGGAATACCGTGTCCTATCTCAATGGTCTCCCACCTCTAATACAAAGCAGTTTTATGATTTCACTCAAGATGAAACATTTACTGTAATATTTATGGTATGACTGGTCTTCTCTTTATCTGTGCCACTTCCACAGAAGACTAGCGACTGGCATTGACCACATTCCTTCTCTTTATCTGTGCCACTTCCACAGAAGACTGGCATTGACCACATTCCTTCTCTTTATCTGTGCACTTGACCACATTCCATTCTCTTTATCTGTGCCACTTCCACAGAAGACTAGCGACTGGCATTGACCACATTCCTTCTCTTTATCTGTGCCACTTCCACAGAAGACTAGCGACTGGCATTGACCACATTCCTTCTCTTTATCTGTGCCACTTCCACAGAAGACTAGCGACTGGCATTGACCACATTCCTTCTCTTTATCTGTGCCACTTCCACAGAAGACTAGCGACTGGCATTGACCACATTCCTTCTCTTTATCTGTGCCACTTCCACAGAAGACTAGCGACTGGCATTGACCACATTCCTTGCACTAGCCTGGTCCATCTTATTTCATGCAAAATGTCAACAGGAAACATTAAAACACTTCAACAGCCCTGGACACTGTTGGACAATTCTGAATGATAAGAGAAAATGTTCACAAAATACACTAATGAGCTGACCAGAATGGAATTCCACTCCCTCCTAATGCTGTAAGAGGACAAATGATTGGCTGTTACACTGGTGTGTTAGAATGTGATCTCTAGCAGCATTCCAGAGCATTATGTTCTGAACTGTGCTGGTGTATGTGTTGGATCAGGCATTAGATATGAAAGGGTTCTCTCCCTCAGGGACTGATGAAATGGAGTTGAAGCAGAGAAGTTGTGTCAAATCAACTTCTTGCTAAAACACCACTGCTGTCATACTTTTGACGACAAATTGCAAGACAACGTCCCTTTACATTGTAATGGACTTTTTCCAAAAAGATTTAGCATCACTGCACAGTTAATTTAGACAGCAGAAATACAGCGGTGGTTTGTCAGTCAAAACCAAGTCTACTTTGAAGAGACATGAGGAAGGGAGCAACACCATTGTTTGCCAGTCTACTGGGCAGAGCCAAAACCAAACAGAAACCTGTGTGTTAATGGTGATGTCACAGCTCTGGCCCAGCAGCGTCTGCAGAAGCTCAAGGCTCACTCCTATCCCAGAGTCCTCTGGGAGAAGCATCCCCTGGTCTTTTCAGAGGGAGTAAATCACACAACACTCATCATGGTCACCACCAGCAAGGTGGGGTACGGAGAAAGCAGCTTTAGACTAATGTAGTGAGACAGTTAGGTTTACTGAACACTGTGGAAGTCCCCATTAACCTGCTCTCTCTGTACGAGTCTTTCTCCATCTGCCTCTATCTCTCCTGCTCTACCCCCATATCCCTCTCTTTCTCCATCTGTCTCTATCTCTCCTGCTCTACCCCCATATCCCTCTCTTTCTCTCACTCTCTTTCTCCATCTGTCTCTATCTCTCCTTCTACCCCCATCTTTCTCCATCTCTCCTGCTCTACCCCCATATCCTCTACCCCCATATCCCTCTCTTTCTCCATCTGTCTCTATCTCTCCTGCTCTACCCCCATATCCCTCTCTTTCTCTCACTCTCTTTCTCCATCTGTCTCTATCTCTCCTGCTCTACCCCCATATCCCTCTCTTTCTCCATCTGTCTCTCTCCTGCTCTACCCCCATATCCCTCTCTTTCTCCATCTCCATCTGTCTCTATCTCTTTCTCATCTGCTCTACCCCTGCTCTACCCCCATATCCCTCTCTTTCTCTCCCTCTCCATATCCCTTCTCTTTCTCTCCCTCTGTACTGACATGTTTGTGTATCTGATTGATGAACATACACTACATGTAACTTGTAAAGCCTTTTGTCTGTAATGTATTTGTCGAACCCCAGTAATACTAGTTGTTACTGATGAGGATCCTTATCAAATAAAACATATCTCAAATCTCTCCCTCTGTTCCCCTCTTTCTCTCTGTTCCCCTCTTTCTCTCTCTCTGTTCCCCTCTCTCCCTCTGTTCCCCTCTTTCTCTCCCTCTGTTCCCCTCTTTCTCTCCCTCTGTTCCCCTCTTTCTCTCTCTCTGTTCCCCTCTTTCTCTCTCTCTGTTCCCCTCTTTCGCTCTCTCTGTTCCCCTCTCTTTCGCTCTCTCTGTTCCCCTCTTTTCTCTCTGTTCCCCTCTTTCTCTCCCTCTGTTCCCCTCTTTCTCTCTCTCTGTTCCCCTCTTTCTCTCTCTCTGTTCCCCTCTTTCTCTCTCTCTGTTCCCCTCTTTCGCTCTCTCTGTTCCCCTCTTTTCTCTCTCTGTTCCCCTCTTTCGCTCTCTCTGTTCCCCTCTCTTTCGCTCTCTCTGTTCCCCTCTCTCCCTCTGTTCCCCCTCTCTCTCTCTGTTCCCCTCTTTCTCTCTCTCTGTTCCCCTCTTTCGCTCTCTCTGTTCCCCTCTTTCGCTCTCTCTGTTCCCCTCTTTCGCTCTCTCTGTTTCCCTCTTTCTCTCTCTCTGTTTCCCTTCTTTCTCTCTCTGTTCCCTTCTTTCTCTCTCTCTGTTCCCCTCTTTCTCTCTCTCTGTTCCCCTCTTTCTCTCTCTCTGTTCCCCTCTTTCTCTCTCTCTGTTCCCCTCTCTTTCTCTCTCTCTGTTCCCCCTCTTTCTCTCTCTCTGTTCCCCTCTTTCTCTCTCTCTGTTCCCCTCTTTCTCTCTCTCTGTTCCCCTCTCTTTCTCTCTCTCTGTTCCCCTCTCTTTCTCTCTCTCTGTTCCCCTCTTTCTCTCTCTCTGTTCCCCTCTTTCTCTCTCTCTGTTCCCCTCTTTCTCTCTCTCTGTTCCCCTCTTTCTCTCTCTCTGTTCCCCTCTTTCTCTCTCTCTGTTCCCCTCTTTCTCTCTCTCTGTTCCCCTCTTTCTCAATTCAATTCAAGGGCTTTATTGCCATGGGAAACATGTGTTAACATTGCCAAAGCAAGTGAGGTAGATAATATATAAAGTGAAATAAACAATAAAAATTAACAGTAGACATCACACATACAGAAGTTTCAAAACAAAGACATTACAAATTTCATATTATACATACTACACTGTATATATATATATATATATACAGTGTTGTAACAATGTACAAATGGTTAAAGAACACAAGGGAAAATAAATAAGCATAAATATGGGTTGTATTTACAATGATGTTTGTTCTTCACTGGTTGCCCTTTTCTCGTGGCAACAGGTCACAAATCTTGCTGCTTTGATGGCACACTGTGGAATTTCACCCAGTACATATGGGAGTTTTTCAAAATTGGATTTGTTTTCGAATTCTTTGTGGATCTGTGTAATCTGGGGGAAATATGTCTCTCTAATATGGTCATACATTGGGCAGGAGGTTTCTCTCTCTGTTTCCCTCTTTCTCTCTGTTCCCCTCTCTCTCTCTGCTCCCCTCTCTTTCTCTCCCACTCTCTCCTAATCTCTCTCTGTTTCCATTTCTCTCTCCTAATCCCTGTTTCCCTCTCTCCCTCTCTCTCCTAATCTCTGTTTCCATTTCTCTCTCCTAATCTCTGTTTCCATTTCTCTCTCCTAAACCCTGTTTCCCTTTCTCTCTCTCTCTCCCTCTCTCTCCTAATCTCTGTTTCCATTTCTCTCTCCTAATCTCTGTTTCCATTTCTCTCTCCTAATCCCTGTTTCCCTTTCTCTCACTCTTCTAATCTCTGTTTCCATTTCTCTCTCCTAATCTCTGTTTCCCCTTTTCTCTCTCTCTCTCCCTCTCTCCTAATCCCTGTTTCCATTTCTCTCTCCTAATCTCTGTTTCAATTTCTCTCTCCTAAGCCCTGTTTCCTTTTCTCTCTCTCTCTCCTAATCTCTGTTTCCATTTCTCTCTCCTAATTTCTGTTTCCATTTCTCTCTCCCTCTCTCTCCTAATCCCTTTTTCTCTCTTTCTCTCTCTCTTGTTTCTTTGTTTCTCATTTCTCTCTTTCTCTCCCATCTCTGTTTCCCTTTCTCTCTC
>NW_025753701.1:0-10253 GCF_021184085.1 Oncorhynchus gorbuscha | reverse complement strand
TAGGTAGGTAGGAAGGAAGGAAGGAAGGAAGGAAGGTTGGAAGGACGGAAGGAAGGAAGGAAGGAAGGTTGGAAGGAAGGAGGATGGGTGGTTGGGTGGGTGGGTAAGTAGGTAGGTAGTTAAGTAGGTGGGTAGGTGGGTGTCTGGTTGATAGTGGTTTAAAGAGCTGGTCTGGGGTGTAACTAAAATGAAATAACCCCAGGTGTGTTCGGATTCCCTACTCAAATACCCTTAACATAACCTGACCCACTCTCAGAAAACAAAATGCACACAGCAAAATGTATTGTTTGAGGAAATTTAATAAGTACACCTGTCTCAATAAATCAACATATTCATAAGATATTTAATTGCAGGTAAACATAAACCAATCAGTATGGCACCAAGTAAATTAATAAACTTAATGCTGCAATACAGTGCATTCGGAAAGTAAAATGGATTAAATTTTTTAAATCCTCATCAATCTACACACAATACCCCATAATGACAAAGCAAATGTATTAAAAACAAAAAACAGAAATACCTTATTTAAATAAGTATTCCTTGATCATCCTTAAGATGTATCTACAACTTGATTGGAGTCCACCTGTGGTAAATTCTATTGATTGGACATGATTTGGAAAGGCACACACCTGTCTATATAAGGTCCCACAGTTGACAGTGCATGTCAGAGCAAAAACCTGTCATGCAGGTAAAAGAGGACCCAAAAGCGACTTAACAGAAACAGAGTTTAATAATGTTCAAAACGGAATAACTGACATCCTCTAGAATTGTAGAGGGGAAAACAACTGGAGAAGCGGCCACAGACTGCAGGTCGCTTCGGGTAGGCGCAGGCCGTAGTCGACTGAGACACCTGCTCACACGCAGCGTCTGATGAAGGCACAAAACACGACAGGACAGGGTGATACACAATCACGGCAAAAAACACGACAGGACAGGGCGAAACGCAATCACAGCATGGTGAATACAATACAAGGAACCGACGGAACAGGAACGGATCACAAAGGAATAAATAGGGAGTCTAATCAGGGGAAAGGATCGGGAACAGGTGTGGGAAGACTAAATGATGATTAGGGGAATAGGAACAGCTGGGAGCAGGAACGGAACGACAGAGAGAAGAGAGAGCGAGAGAGTGAGAGAGGGAGGGGGAGAGAGAAGGATAGAACCAAACAAGACCAGCAGAGGGAAACGAATAGCATGGGGAGCACAGGGACAAGACATGACAATAAATGACAAACATGACAAAACCAAGCCATGAGGTCGAAGGAATTGTCCGTAGAGCTCCAAGACAGGATTGTGTCGAGGCACGGATCTGGGGAAGGGTACCAAAAAATGTCTGCATAATTGAAGGTCTCCAGTTTGGCCTCCATCATTCTTAAATGGAAGAAGTTTGGAGCCACCCATAATCTTCCTAGAGCTGGCCGTCCGGGCCAAACTGAGCAATCGGGCCTTGGTCAGGAAAATGACCAAGAACCCGATGCTCACTCTGACAGAGCTCTGGAGTCCCTCTGTGGAGATGGGAGAACCATCAAGAAGGACAACCATCTCTGCAGCATTTCACCAATTAGGCCTTTATGGTAGAGTGGCCGAATGGAAGCCACTCCTCAGTCAAAGGCACATGACAGTCCGCTTGGATTTGCTAAATTTGCCAAAAGGCACCTAAACGACTCTCAGACCATGAGGAACAAGATTCTCTGGTCTGATGAAACCAAGATTGAACTCTTTGGCTGGAATGCCAAGCGTCATGTCGGGAGGAAACCTGGCACCATCCCTACTATGAAGCATGGTGAAAACCTGCTCCATTGCGTTTAGGACCTCAGACTGAGACGAAGGTTCACCTTCTAACAGGACAATGACCCTAAGCACACAGCCAAGACAATGCAGGAGTGGTTTCGAGACAAGTCTCTGAATGTCCTTGAGTGGCCCAGCCAGAGCCTGGATTTGAACTTGAACATCTCTGGAGAGATCAAGGGGTCTGAATACTTTCCAAAGGCACTTTAACCCAATAAACCCAATAAAATTCTCATATTAACAAGATAGCGCCGATAGAGATGGCAGCTTCGCTTCAACTCCTTAGGAAACTGCAGAAGGGCGGGGGTTTCATGATTAACGACCAATGGTGTAATTGTATCAACATACAATAATTTAAGTCCTTTTGTTTACCTGTCCTAGGATTCCTCACAATCAAATGCCGACCGTATTATCTTCCAAGAGAACTCTCCTCGGTTATCGTCACAGTCCTGTATATCCCCCCACAAGTGGATACCAAGATGGCCATCAAGGAACTTCACGGGACTTTATGCAAACTGGAAACCATATATCCTGAGGCTGCATTTATTGTAGCAGGGGATTTTAACAAAGCTAATCTGAGAACAAGGCTACCTAAATTCTATCAGCATATCGACTGCAGTACACAAGCAAGTAACACACTCGACCACTGCTACTCTAACTTCCACGATGGATACAAGGCCCTCCCCGCCCTACTTTTGGCAAATCTGACCTTGACTCCATCTTGTTGCTTCCTCCTATAGGCAGAAACTAAAACAGAAAGTGCCCATGCTTAGGTCTATCCAACGCTGGTTTGACCAATCAGATTCCCTGCTTCAAGATTGCTTCGATCATGTGGACTAGGATATGTTCCGGGTAGCCTCAGACAATAACATTGACGTATATACTGACTTGGTGAGCGAGTTTATAAGGAAGTGTATAGGAGATACTAAAACCTTCCCTAACCAGAAACCGTGGATTGATGGCAGCATTCTCACAAAACTGAAAGCACGTACCATCGCATTTAATCATGTCAAGGTGACTGGAAACATGACCGAATACAAACAGTGTTGTTATTCCCTCCGTAAGGCAATCAAACAAGCAAAGCGTCATTATAGAGACAAAGTGGAGTCACAATTCAATGGCTCAAACACGAGAACATGAGATGTACAGTATGTCAAATCAAATCAAATTGTATTATTCACATGCGCCGAACAGGTGTAGACCTTAGTGAAATCCTTACTTACAAGCTCCTGACCAACAATGCAGTTAAAAAAATATGCATAAGAATTAAAATTAAAATAAAAATATCAAGTAGTAAAATAACAATAGCGACACTATATACAGGGGGGTACTGGTACAGAGTCAATGTGCGGGGCACTGGTTAGTTGAGGTAATATGTAGATGTAGTTAGAGTTATTAAAGTGACTATGCATAGATGGTAACAACAGAGAGTAGCAGTGGTGTGGAGAGGGGAGCGGGGGGGGGGGCAATGCAAATAGTCTGGGGAGCCATTTGACTAGATGTTCAGGAGTCTTATGGCTTGGGAGTCGAAGCTGTTGAGAAGCCTCTTTGACCTAGACTTTGCGCTACAGTACCGCTTTCCGTGTGGTAGCAGAGAGAACAGTCTATGACTAGGGTGGCTGGAGTCTTTTACAATTTTTAGGGCCTTCCTCTGATACCGCCTGGATGGCAGGAAGCTTGGCCCCAGTGATGTACTGGGCCGTTTGCACTACCCCTTGTAGTGCATAGCAGTCGGAAGCTGAGCAGTTGCCATACCAGGCAGTGATGCTCTCGATGGTGCAGCTGTAGAATCTTTGGAGGATCTGAGGACCCATGCCAAATCAAGTCTCCTGAGGGGGAATAGGTTTTGTCGTACCCACTTCACGACTGATATGGTGTGCTTGAACCATGATAGTTTGTTGGTGATATGGACCCCAAGAAACTTGAAGATCTCAACCTGCTCCAGTGCAGCCCAGTCGATGAGAACGGGGGTGTGCTCGGTCCTCTTTTTCCTGTAGTCCACAATCATCTCCTTTGTCTTGATCATGTTGAGGGAGAGGTTGTTGTCCTGGCACCACATGTCCAGGTCTCTGACCTCCTCCCTATAAGCTGTCTCATTGTTGTCGGTGATCAGGCCTACCACTGTTGTGTCATCGGTAAGTTTAATGATGGTGTTGGAGTCGTGCCTGGCTGTGCAGTCATGAGTGAACAGGGAGTACAGGAGGGGGCTGGGCACGCACCCCTGAGAGGCCCCTGTGTTGAGGATCAACGTGGCGGTTGTGTTGTTACCTACCCTTACCACATGCTTAAAACATGTTGGTATTACAGACTCGAACAGGGAGAGGCTGAAAATGTCAGTGAAGACACTTGCTAGTTGGTCAGCGCATGCTCGCAGTACATGTCCTGGTAATCCATCTGGCCCTGCAGCCTTGTGAATGTTGACCTGTCTAAAAGTCTTACTCACATCGGCTGTGGAGAGCGTGATCACACAGTCTTCTGGTACAGCTGGTGCTCTCATGCATGTTTCAGTGTTATTTGCCTCGAAGCGAGCGTAGATGTAGTTTAGCCAGTATAAAGGGGAGATGAGGACAATGAGTTGACCAAATGTAGCTACCTAGCTAGCTAACGATAGTCATTATTAGCTAACGATAGTCATTCACACACCAAAAAAACTAGCAGCTAACGTTAAGGATAGCTACTCTGGGTAGGGTTACCTGCAGTCAGATGCTAAGTTACCTAACAAGTAAACAAGGAGAGAAGGCATTGCTAGCTGGTTTGCTAACTAGCTTACTGTAGTTATCCAACTATCATAGTTAGCTAATGTAGCTTGCTCGTAAGGGGGGCTTAATGTGGCACTCTGAAATTCAAGTACTGTAATATCTTGAAAATCAGAAATGTTCTCAAGTTGGTACTTGAAAAGAAAATGATAAAACATGTTAATATGAAAAATATTAGAAGAATGTATTGGTCTTGCAAATGAATTTCCAGGCAGACTACCGAGTTTAATTTCCACACGTGTTTTGCCCTCTGGTTTCCAGGAGCACACACTCATTCCACCCACACTGCCATTCAGCCAGGCAGGTACAGAACTGAAGGATTAGACACCGCCAACTGTCACATCGATAGCTAAAATGCCGGGCAAATGTAGATTCAATCCTGCCTGGCAGGATATTGATGTTTATTAATTGGTTTTGCTAGACCCAACCAGGGATGTAGTGGAGGGTAAACACTGTTTATACATGTTATTATTTGTGAAATAGCATTTACTCACCTTTTTTTGTTAATTATCATTTATCCACATTATTATTACATCCCCAGCGTTGATCATAGCACAGAAGTCTTCTTGATCTGAGTTTTAATCATGCCTACCTCTGTGAACGAGTGGAATCATGAATGATTAATGTATGCTTGTTATGTTCACCTGCTCCCTAGGGAAACTCCGCCCACGACATAGGCCGAGATGTGAAACGAACTACCCCAGCCCAGACATTACATTACATTACATTACATTTAAGTCATTTAGCAGACGCTCTTATCCAGAGCGACTTACAAATTGGTGCATTCACCTTATGACATCCAGTGGAACAGTCACTACAATAGTGCATCTAAAACTTAAGGGGGGGGGGGGTGAGAGGGATTACTTATCCTATCCTAGGTAAGAGTGGCAAGTGTCAGAGAGGCATCACTGACAGTGGGTTTTTTTTCTCATCCCTTGACTCCTGCCGTGTCAATAGACAAACCTCCAAACAAACCCCCCCTGACTCTCGGAGAATGAGTGCACAACTGGTAAATAGTCGCTGATATTTCAGTCAGATGTCTTGTTAGCGAGGTAGCTCAAGGGCTCTGGGTTTTAGCAAGGTAGCTAGCTATAACTAGCTGGCTAGAAGGATGACGTTAGAAACTAATGTTGAACGGAGCCTGACCTCAGCAGGAGCAGTTGGCTGAAATGAAGCTGGGCCAATAGAAGTTATCATAACAAAATAAACAAAATAAATAACAAAATAACTTTTCTTCACAGAGAGTAATGAGACATACAGTGGGAACAAATCAAAAACCGTATAGGGTCCCCTGAGATAATCTTTAATCTTATCAAACACCTTAATAGCTTGTTTCTCTTCAAATGGGTACAGAACACATTTTAGAGTCAACTAAGGGCCTTTTAGAATTCACTAACATTTAGAAAATATGTATGTAGTAAGTAAGTTGTGAAATACAGTGCCTTGGAAAGAATTCGGCCCCCTTGAACTTTGCGACCTTTTGCCACATTTCAGGCTTCAAACATAAAGATATAAAACTGTATTTTTTTTGTGAAGAATCAACAACAAGTGGGACACAATCATGAAGTAGAACAACATTTATTGGATATTTCAAACTTTTTTAACAAATCAAAAACTGAAAAATTGGGCGTGCAACCTCACTGAGCTCGAGCTGTTTTGCAAGGAGGAATGGGAAAAAATGTCAGTCTCTCGATGTGCAAAACTGATAGAGACATACCCCAAGCGACTTACAGCTGTAATCGCAGCAAAAGGTGGCGCTACAAAGTATTAACTTAAGGGGGCTGAATAATTTTGCACGTCCAATTTTTCCGTTTTTAATTTGTTAAAAAAGTTTGAAATTGTCATGTTTTGTCTTATATTGTCTTGTCATTTTGCTTTCCCTTCTGTTAGTTTTCCCCCTGCTGGTCTTATTAGGTTTGTTCCCTTTTTTCTCTCTCCCTTCCTCTCTCTCTTCTCTCTATCGTTCCGTTCCTGCTCCCAGCTGTTCCTATTCCCCTACTCAATCATCTAGTCTTTTCACACCTGTTCCGTATCTTGCCCTCTGATTAGAGTCCCTATTTCTCCCCTTGTTTTCCGTTTCTGTCCTGTCGGATCCTTGTATATTGTACGCCGTGCTGTGTCTTTGCCTCGCCCTGTCGTGTCTTGTTTCCCTCAGATGCTGCGTGTGAGCAGGTGTCTGAGTCTGCTACGGTCGGTGCCTTCCCGAGGCAACCTACAGTTAATGGTCGAGTCTCCAGTCTGTCCTCGTCACTACGAGTGGAATTAAGTTTTTGATGTTTTGTTTTCTGCTCCGATTGTCCAGGAATATTGCCTATTTCCTTTACTGGAATAAAGACTCTGTTTTCGCCAAGTCGCTTTTGGGTCCTCATTCACCTGCATAACAGAAGGATCCGACCAAGAATGGACCCAGCGACTATGGATTCTCTCTACTCTACTCTCGAGTTCCAGGGTGCGATGCTCGGCAGACACGAGCAGGAATTGTCTGCTGCTCGGCATGCCGTTGAGACCCTGGCCGCTCAGGTCTCCGACCTCTCAGGACAGTATCAGAGTCTTCGTCTCGTGCCACCAGCTACTTCCTGGTCTTCCGAGTCTCCGGAACCTAGGGTTAATAACCCACCATGTTACTCTGGGCAGCCCACTGAGTGCCGCTCCTTTCTCACCCAGTGTGATATAGTGTTCTCTCTCAACCCAACACATACTCAAGAGAGAGCTCGGATTGCCTACGTCATATCACTCCTTACTGGTCGGGCTCGGCAGTGGGGCACAGCTATCTGGGAGGCAAGCGCTGAGTGTACTAACGATTATCTGAACTTTAAAGAGGAGATGATAAGGGTTTTTGATCGTTCAGTTTTTGGGAAAGAAGCTTCCTGGTCCCTGTCTTCCCTATGTCAAGGTAATCGATCCATAACGGATTATTCTATAGAGTTTCGCACTCTTGCTGCCTCCAGTAACTGGAACGAGCAGGCGTTGCTCGCTCGTTTTCTGGAGGGACTCCACGCTAAGGTTAAGGATGAGATTCTCTCTCGGGAGGTTCCATCCAGCGTGGATTATTTGATTGAACTCGCTATTCGCATTGAACGACGGGTAGATCTTCGTCACCGAGCTCATAGAAGAGAGCTCGCGTTAACTGTGTCTCCCTCTCTCCGACACTACCATCTTTCCCCACTGACTCAGGTGTTGAGCCCATGCAGCTGGGGGTATTCGCATTTCGACTAAGGAGAGGGAACGGAGAATCACCAACCGCCTCTGTCTCTATTGCGGTTCCGCTGGTCATTTTGTCATTTCATGTCCAGTTAAAGGCCAGAGCTCATCAGTAAGCGGAGGGCGACTGATAAGCGCTTACTAGACGGTCCTCTCCGTCAAGTACCTGTAGGCTACCTCCCGGTCCATCTACGCTGGACCGGATCGGCAGCTTCCTGCAGTGCATTAATAGACTCTGGGGCGGAGGGCTGTTTTATGGACGAAGCCTGGAGCTCGGGAACATGACATTCCTCTCAGACAGTTAGGGAGCCCACGGTCATGTTCGCCTTGGATGGTAGTCCTCTCCCCAGTATATTATGTGAAACCCTACCTTTAACCCTCACTGTATCTGGTAACCATAGTGAGACCATTTCTTTGATTTTTTGTTCACCTTTTACACCTGTTGTTTTGGGTTATCCCTGGCTAGTGTGTCATAATCCTTCTTTGATTGGTCTAGTAATTCTATCCTTTCCTGGAACGTTTCTTGTCATGTGAAGTGTTTAATGTCTGCTATTCCTCCTGTTTGTTCTGCTCCCTCTTCACAGGAGGAACCTGGTGATTTGACAGGAGTGCCGGAGGAATATCATGGTCTGCGCCACGGTCTTCAGTCGGTCCAGAACCAACTCCCTTCCTCCTCACCGGTCGGTATGATTGTTGTTCTGATCTCCTCAAGAAGCGTTTGCATCCGCTCTATCCTTGTTGCACCTGACGTCACTAAACAGTTTATTGTCAAGGTTGACGCGTCGGGGTGGGCGTGGGAGCCATTCTGTCCCAGCGCTCCGATACTGACGATGGGGTCCACCCTTGCGCGTATTTTCTCATCGCCTGTCACCGTCGGAGCGTAACTATGATGTGGCTAACCGTGAACTGCTCGCCATCCGTTTAGCCCTAGGCAAATGGCGACAGTGGTTGGAGGGGGCGACCGTTCCTTTTGTCGTTTGGACTGACCAAAGGAACCTTGAGTACATCCGTTCTGCCAAACGACTGAATGCGCGTCATGCTCGTTGGGCATTGTTTTTATTTCGTTTGAGTTCGTTATTTCTTATTGCCCGGGGAACTAAGAACACCAAGCCTCATGCTTTATCCCGTCTCTTTAGTTCTTCTGTGGCTTCTACCGATCCCGAGGGATCCTTCCTGTTGGGCGTGTTGTCGGGTTGACTGTCTGGGGAATCTGAGACAGGTTAAGCAAGCACTCACTCACACTCCGTCCCGCGCGCTTGTCCTAGTAACCTTCTTTTCGTTTCCTGTCTCTACTCGTCTGGCTGTTCTTCAGTGGGCGCACTCTGCCAAGTTAGCTGGCCACCCCGATGCTCGGGCCGCTTGCTTCTATTCGCCAGCGGTTTTGGTGGCCTACTCAGGAGCGTGACACGCGCCGTTTCGTGGCTGCGTGTTCGGACTGCGCAAAAAGAATAAGTCTGGTAACTTTTTTCTGCTTCATCCTGGTCTTGCTGGGTCTCAGTCTGTTCCTGCCACTGCATCTCTCTGGTCTTGTTCCTGCCCTTGCTGTGTCTCAGTCTGTCCTAGTTGTTACTCTCTGGCCTGTTTGGTCCTGTTTGCTCTAAAGCTTTCAGTTCTCTACCCGTGTCTCATTTTTTTTTATAGTACCCTGAGTTTCCCTTTCATCGTTTTCCATTACGGTCCTGAGGGAGAGGAGTTGGGTTCTTTCTCGGGACGTGCTGGACCGTTTGTGATCTATGATTTCTCCATTGCCGCTAGTGTTCCTCCTCCGAGTGCGCCAGGAGGCGCCTCGGTGAGTGGGGGTACTGTCATGTTTTGTCTTATATTGTCTTGTCATTTTGCTTTCCTTCTGTTAGTTTTCCCCTGCTGGTCTTATTAGGTTTCGTTCCCTTTTTCTCTCCCTTCCTCTCTCTCTTCTCCTCTATCGTTCCGTTCCTGCTCCCAGCTGTTCCTATTCCCCTACTCAATCATCTAGTCTTTTCACACCTGTTCCGTATCTTGCCCTCTGATTAGAGTCCCTATTTCTCCCCTTGTTTTCCGTTTCTGTCCTGTCGGATCCTTGTATATTGTACGCCGTGCTGTGTCTTTGCCTCGCCCTGTCATGTCTTGTTTCCCTCAGATGCTGCGTGTGAGCAGGTGTCTGAGTCTGCTACGGTCGGTGCCTTCCCGAGGCAACCTACAGTTAATGGTCGAGTCTCCAGTCTGTCCTCGTCACTACGAGTGCAATTAAGTTTTTTATGTTTTGTTTTCTGCTCCGATTGTCCAGGAGTATTGCCTATTTCCTTTACTGGAATAAAGACTCTGTTTTCGCCAAGTCGCTTTTGGGTCCTCATTCACCTGCATAACAGAAATATCCAATAAATGTCGTTCCACTTCATGATTGTGTCCCACTTGTTGTTGATTCTTCACAAAAAAAATGTGTGTGATCTCTCACCTCACTGGCTGTAGAAGGGTTCTTCCTAACCAGTCCCTCAACAGCTCTCTGACTGAACTCCACCCTCACTGGGTCCT
>NW_025753700.1:0-5000 GCF_021184085.1 Oncorhynchus gorbuscha | reverse complement strand
CTTTAGGGTCTGAGGGGGTTGATGTTCAGGTCTTCTAGGGTCTGAGGGGTTGATGTTCAGGTCTTTAGGGTCTGAGGGGTTGATGGGTCTGAGGGGTTGATGTTCAGGTCTTAGGTCTGAGGGGGTTGATGTTCATGGCTCATAGGGTCTGGAGGGGGTTGATGTTCAGGCTCCTTAGGGTCTGAGGGGGTTGATGTTCAGGTCTTTAGGGTCTGAGGGGTTGATGGGTCTGAGGGGGGTTGATGTTCAGGTCTTTAGGGTCTGAGGGGTTGATGTTCAGGTCTTTAGGCCCACAGGGCTGATGTTCAGGTCTTTAGGGTCTGAGGGGTTGATGTTCAGGTCTTTAGGGTCTGGATAGGGTTGATGTTCAGGTCTTTAGGGTCTGAGGGGGTTGATGGGTCTGAGGGGGTTGATGTTCAGGTCTTTAGGGTCTGAGGGGTTGATGTTCAGGTCTTTAGGGTCTGAGGGGTTGATGGGTCTGAGGGCTGATGTTCAGGTCTTTAGCCTGATAGGGTTGATGTTCAGTCTTTAGGGTCTGAGGGGTTGATGGGTCTGGAGGGGGTTGATGTTCAGGTCTTTAGGGTCTGAGGGGCATGATGTTCAGGTCTTTAGGGTCTGAGGGGGTTGATGTTCATGTCTTTAGGTCTGAGGGGGTTGATGGGTCTGAGGGTTTGGATATTTCAGGTCTTTAGGGTCTGAGGGGGTTGATGTTCAGGTCTAAGTTGATAGGGTCTGAGGGGGTTGATGTTCAGGTCCTTAGGGTCTGGATAGGTTGATGGGTCTGAGGGGTTGATGTTCAGGTCTTTTAGGTCTGAGGGGGGTTGATGTTCCAGGTCTTTAGGTCTGAGGGGGTTGATGTTCAGGTCTTTAGGGTCTGAGGGGGTTGATGGGTCTGAGGGGGTTGATGTTCAGGTCTTTAGGGTCTGAGGGGGTTGATGTTCAGGTCTTTAGTCTGAGGGGGTTGATGGGTCTGAGGGGGTTGATGTTCAGGTCTTTAGGGTCTGATAGGGTTGATGTTCAGGTCTTTAGGGTCTGAGGGGTTGATGGGTCTGAGGGGGCTGATGTTCAGGTCTTTAGGGTCTAGAGGAGTTGATCTTCAGGTCTTCTAGGGTCTGGAGGGGTTGATATTCAGAGGGGTTGAATGCAGGTTTTAGGGTCTGAGGCGTTGATGTTCAGGTCTTTAGGTCTGAGGGGGTTGATGGGTCTGAGGGGGTTGATGTTCAGGTCTTTAGGTCTGAGGGGGTTGATGTTCAGGTCTTTAGGGTCTGAGGGGGTTGATGTTCATGTCTTTAGGGTCTGAGGGGGTTGATGGTCTGAGGGGGTTGATGTTCAGGTCTTTAGGGTCTGAGGGGGTTGATGTTCCGTCTTTAGGGTCTGAGGGATTTGATAGATGCAGGGTTGATGTTCAGGTCTTTAAAGATGCAGTAAGGTTGATATTCCGTCTTTAAGGTCTGAGGGATTTGATGAGTGCAGGGTTGTGTTCCAGGTCTTTAGAAGTCTGAGGGTTGATGTTTATTCAGATCTTTAGGGTCTGAGGTTGATATTCATGTCTTTACCCAGGGTCTGAGGGTTTGATAGGTGCAGGAGTTGATGTTCAGGTCTTTAGGGTCTGAAGGGGTTGATGTTGGGTCTTTAGGGTCTGAGGGGTTGATGGGTCTGAGGGGTTGATGTTTCAGGTCTTTAGGGTCTGAGGGGGTTGATGTTCAGGTCTTTAGGGTCTGAGGGGGTTGATGGGTCTGAGGGGTTGATGTTCAGGTCTTTAGGGTCTGAGGGGGTTGATGTTCAGGTCTTTAGGGTCTGAGGGGGTTGATGTTCAGTTCTTTAGGGGTCGGCAGGGTTGATGTTCAGGTCTTTAGGGTCTGGGGGTTGATGTTCAGTTCTTTAGGGTCTGAGGGGTTGATGTTCAGGTCTTTAGGGTCTGAGGGGTTGATGTTCAGGTCTTTAGGGTCTGAGTTCAGGGGTTGAGGGTCTGAGGGGTTGATGTTCAGGTCTTTAGGGTCTGAGGGGTTGATGTTCAGGTCTTTAGGGTCTGAGGGGTTGATGGAGTCTGAGGGGTTGATGTTCAGGTCTTTAGGGTCTGAGGGTTGATGTTCAGGTCTTTAGGGTCTGATGTTGATGTTCAGGTCTTTTGAGGGTCTGAGGGTTTAGGGTCTGAGGGTTGATGTTCAGGTCTTTAGGGTCTGAGGGTTGATGTTCATGTCTTTAGGGTCTGAGGGTTGATGGGTCTGAGGGTTGATGTTCAGGTCTTTAGGGTCTGAGGGTTGATGTTCAGGTCTTTAGGGTCTGAGGGGTTGATGTTCAATTCTTTAGGGTGCAGCAGGATGAGGTCTTGAGGGTCTGAGGGTTGATGTTCAGGTCTTTAGGGTCTGAGGGGGTTGATGTTCAGGTCTTTGGGGTCTGAGAGGGTTGATGTTCAGGTCTTTAGGGTCTGAGGGTTGATGGGTCTGAGGGGTTGATGTTCAGGTCTTTAGGAAGTGCAAGGGGGTTGATGTTCCGTCTTCAAGGGTCTGAGGGTTGATGGGTCTGAGGGGTTGATGTTCAGGTCTTTAGGGTCTGATAGGGTTGATGTTCAGGTCTTTAGGGTCTGAGGGGTTGATGGGTCTGAGGGGTTGATGTTCAGGTCTTTAGGGTCTGAGGGTTGATGTTCAGGTCTTTAGGGTCTGAGTTGATGGGTCTTTGATATTCCGGAGTCTTTAGGGTCTGTAGATGTTGATGTTCAGGTCTTTAGGGTCAAAGGGGTTGATGGGTCTGAGGGGTTGATGTTCAGGTCTTTAGGGTCTGAGGGAGGTTGATGTTCAGGTCTTTAGGGTCTGGGGGTTGATGTTCATGTCTTTAGGGTCTGAGGGGGTTGGTAGGGTCTGAGGGGTTGATGTTCAGGTCTTTAGGGTCTGGAGGGGTTGATGTTCAGGTCTTTAGGGTCTGGGGGTTGATGTTCAGGTCTTTAGGGTCGATAGGGTTGATGTTCAGGTCTGAGGGTTGATGTTCAGGTCTGGGTCTAGGCCCGGGGTTGATGTTCAGGTCTTTTTAGGGTCTGAGGGGGTTGATGTTCCGGGTCTTTAGGGTCTGAGGGTTGATGGGTCTGAGGGGTTGATGTTCAGGTCTTTAGGGTCTGAGGGGGTTGATGTTCAGGTCTTTAGGGTCTGAGGGGGTTGATGGGTCTTGAGGGGTCTGGGATGGGTTGATGTTCAGGGGTCTTTAGGGTCTGAGGGGTTGATGTTCAGGTCTTTAGGGTCTGAGGGTTGATGTTCAGGTCTTTGGGGTCTGAGGGTTGATGTTCAGGTCTTTAGGGTCTGAGAGGGTTGATGTTCAGGTCTTTAGTAAAGATGTCTTTCCCCTTGGCTATATATTTTTATGTGACGTACCATCTAAGCAGAAACGGTTATAACGTTTTCATCCGATCGTCAAACAAAACCTTCCTTAAAGACTCCGTTCATCTCAAAAATAATCCCATCATCAGCAGGGCACTGACATATCAAACACCAGAAAGTGTGAGGATGCTTAACCTGGACAGGAACCAACAACAAAAAAAATATATATATATATAGTAAACCTCATGTAGATATTTACTATGAT
Source organism: Oncorhynchus gorbuscha (assembly GCF_021184085.1). Lineage (NCBI taxonomy): Eukaryota > Metazoa > Chordata > Actinopteri > Salmoniformes > Salmonidae > Oncorhynchus > Oncorhynchus gorbuscha. Next base: position 1,427 of record NW_025753700.1, on the reverse strand, counting down.
ACTATGCTAAAATAAGTTTTTTTTCCAGAGAAGATCCAGGCACAGGAGTTAGACCAAGTTCAATGCAAATGAATTATTTAAAAATCCTACAGTGTGATTTTCTGAATTTTTGTTTTAGTCTGTCTCACAGTTGAAGTGTACCTATGATACAAATGACAGACCTCTACATGCTTTGTAAGTAGGAAAACCTGCAAAATCGACAGTGTATGAAATACTTGTTCTCCCCACTGTATATATATGAATAGTAAACCTCATGTAGATATTTTTCTTCTTATAAATCCCAACATTTGGTATCGCTATTTGTTGTTCAACGTGTCTGTAGACTAAACGTGCCCCCGGTATCTGTGCTTTTAGAGATGTAGACACAACGTGCCCCCGGTATCTGTGCTTTTAGAGATGTAGACACAACGTGCCCCCCGGTATCTGTGCTTTTAGAGATGTAGACACAACGTGCCCCCGGTATCTGTGCTTTTAGAGATGTCGACTAAACATGCCCCCGGTATCTGTGCTTTTAGAGATGTCGACTAAACATGCCCCCGGTATCTGTGCTTTTAGAGATGTAGACACAACGTGCCCCCCGGTATCTGTGCTTTTAGAGATGTAGACTAAACATGCCCCCCGGTATCTGTGCTTTTAGAGATGTAGACACAACGTGCCCCCCGGTATCTGTGCTTTCAGAGATGTAGACTAAACGTGCCCCCGGTATCTGTGCTTTTAGAGATGTAGACACAACGTGCCCCCGGTATCTGTGCTTTTAGAGATGTAGACTAAACGTGCCCCCGGTATCTGTGCTTTTAGAGATGTAGGCTAAACGTGCCCCCGGTATCTGTGCTTTTAGAGATGTAGACACAGCGTGCCCCGGTATCTGTGCTTTAGGAGATGTAGACACAACGTGCCCCGGTATCTGTGCTTCAGAGATGTAGACTAAACGTGCCCCCGGTATCTGTGCTTTTAGAGATGTAGACACAACGTGCCCCCGGTATCTGTGCTTTTAGAGATGTAGACTAAACGTGCCCCCGGTATCTGTGCTTTTAGAGATGTAGACACAACGTGCCCCCGGTATCTGTGCTTTTAGAGATGTAGACTAAACATGCCCCCGGTATCTGTGCTTTTAGAGATGTAGACTAAACGTGCCCCCGGTATCTGTGCTTTTAGGAAGATGCAGACACAACGTGCCCCGGTATCTGTGCTTTTAGAGATGTGACTCAACGTGCCCTGGTATCTGTGCTTTTTAGAGATGTAGACACAACGTGCCCCGGTATCTGTGCTTTTAGAGATGTCGACTCAACGTGCCCCGGTATCTGTGCTTTTAGAGATGTCGACTAAACGTGTCCCAGTATCTGTGCTTTTAGAGATGTAGACACAACGTGCCCGGTATCTGTGCTTTTAGAGATGTATCTGTGCTTTTAGAGATGTAGACACAACGT
>NW_025753699.1:0-10254 GCF_021184085.1 Oncorhynchus gorbuscha | reverse complement strand
GGCATTATAATACACTGGGAGATAAACATGTCAGAATACACTGGGAGATAAACATGTCAGAATACACTGGGAGATAAACATGTCATTATAATACACTGGGAGATAAACATGTCATTATAATACACTGGGAGATAAAACATGTCAGAATACACTGGGAGATAAACATGTCAGAATACACTGGGAGATAAACATGTCATTATAATACACTGGGAGATAAACATGTCATTATAATACACTGGGAGATAAACATGGCATTATAATACACTGGGAGATAAACATGTCATTATAATACACTGGGAGATAAACATGGCATTATAATACACTGGGAGATAAACATGTCAGAATACACTGAGATAAACATGTCAGAATACACTGGGAGATAAACATGGCATTATAATACACTGGGAGATAAACATGTCATTATAATACACTGGGAGATAAAACATGGCATTATGATACACTGGGAGATAAACATGGCATTATAATACACTGGGAGATAAACATGTCATTATAATACACTGGGAGATAAACATGTCAGAATACACTGGGAGATAAACATGTCATTATAATACACTGGGAGATAAACATGTCAGAATACACTGGGAGATAAACATGGCATTATAATACACTGGGAGATAAACATGTCATTATAATACACTGGGAGATAAACATGTCAGAATACACTGGCAGATAAACATGTCATTATAATACACTGGGAGATAAACATGGCATTATAATACACACTGGGAGATAAACATGTCAGAATACACTGGGAGATAAACATGGCATTATAATACACTGGGAGATAAACATGGCATTATAATACACTGGGAGATAAACATGGCCTCACAAGGTGAGGTAATGAAAACAGGGGTGCCAATAATTTTGGCACATGTCTTGTTTAGAATCAAAAGAATTACTTGTTGAACAAAATCTCTTCCTCTGAGCAATTGTATTAGTATAAAATAATATAATTTACGAATGCAAGCCTATAATATAGCCCAGTATATTCCAGGCGTTGTGGAATTTCAGCTCAGATGACATCAAGTCGCTCCAACGTCAATACTTCAAAAACCAATTTTACATTTTGAAAACGCTTTATCTTGTACTTATGTTTGTCCTTGCGGTTGCCTTTCTTTATTTGATGAAAACCATACTTTTTCAAATAAACGTTAATCAAAAACAACCACCGACTATTTGCTCATTAATGTTGATCTAAAATGGAGACTCACGAGAAAATGCCGATGTGCCAATTGAATCTCAACAAGGAAACAAGTCCGTGGCTGTATTTAATTAACGTTATTTTTTTTCAAGTAAGGATTTAATCTAACAAAGAATATGTTTTTTTTTAAACTATAATTTGTTTGGGAGCATGAAAGCTGTAGTTTATGGTTGACCCCGCGGCTGTTTGCCATTAACCAAATCGGCGTTCTCAACAAGTTTAAAGCACTTGAAACCACACAAATCGTTGACCCAGTTTGCAATATTCCCACTTGGTTCCCACTTGTTATGAACACAGCATAATGTCACTATCAGGAGGAAACACCCACTTGGCAATAAAACTCAATACTTATTCAAATTCAAGACCCATTCCCAAATCATGAACAGACAGATCGAGTCAGCTGGAAGCTATTTACAGGTCTGTAAAAGAGCTCTGTGTTTGGCTGGGTATCCCCATGCAGCTGTGGGTGTGATGTGACTATGGAATTAGGTATCTACTGCCACCTAGCGGATATCTTTCAACCCAGGCGACATGGCTCAGTGTGAGCGCAGCGCTTATATTCTAGGCTGTCTCGAACGCCCCCATTAAAAGTGCTGCACTTCCTGCTTCTCTCCGAACCAGGAAATAAACAAGGTTTAATTAACAGGCGGTGTCCTTTTAAAATAGCATTGGATTATAGCTATTTGGCCAAATTATCCCGTGTCACCATGGCCGGCTTCTTCAAGAAAAAGACAGTAGATGGTAAGTGTACACAGACTCGGCGTTTCAGCTTGCGGACATTAGCAAAGTTAGATTCAGTCTCTTATTATAAGAGAGTGTAATACTTAACGTTACTCATCTGTCTTAACAGTTCGGCTCAGCACTCCTGAACATTCATATTACAAGTCAGAATGTTGAATAAACTTAATGTTTTTCTATTTTAAAAAAACAACAACTAGTTTTTGTCCTTAAATAGAAGGTAATCTGAAGGGACAGTGTTATCTGCCTGCCTTTCAGTACGCTGGTCTGTATAGAGTAGCACAGAGTCAGAACAACAATAACCTTTCAGTACGCTGGTCTGTATAGAGTAGCACAGAGTCATAACAACAATAACCTTTCAGTACGCTGGTCTGTATAGAGTAGCACAGAGTCATAACAACAATAACCTTTCAGTACGCTGGTCTGTATAGAGTAGCACAGAGTCATAACAACAATAACCTTTCAGTGCGCTGGTCTGTATAGAGTAGCACAGAGTCAGAACAACAATAACCTTTCAGTACGCTGGTCTGTATAGAGTAGCACAGAGTCAGAACAACAATAACCTTTCAGTACGCTGGTCTGTATAGAGTAGCACAGAGTCATAACAACAATAACCTTTCAGTACGCTGGTCTGTATAGAGTAGCACAGAGTCATAACAACAATAACCTTTCAGTACGCTGGTCTGTATAGAGTAGCACAGAGTCATAACAACAATAACCTTTCAGTACGCTGGTCTGTATAGAGTAGCACAGAGTCATAACAACAATAACGTAGCAGCAGTTCGTGCTGTTGGTCTTTTGTATAGTGGGTGGCGATAAGAGTATCCACAGGAGAGGTTTGCTCTCCCCGACTTTTTGGCTAGGTTCTGTCATAGATTTTTTTTCGCGAGTCTCTTCATGATGATCATATGATGAAGAATAACCTCTCAGTGGATCTCTCGTCTGTATAGAGTAGCACAGAGTCTCTCAATTCAAAACCTTCATTGACATGGGAAACTGTATAGAGCTAAAACAGAGTCATAACAACAATAATTTCAGTACGCTGGTCTGTTTGCCAGAACTAGCACAAGTCAACAACAATTGCCTTTCTCTCTGTATAGAGTAGCACAGAGTCCTCTGTTTGCGCTGGTCTGTAGAAGCACACTGATCTTTCAGTTTTCTTTCCCACACGCTACCAAGTTTGGTCTGTGTAGTTTTCCACCGTTGTGTCTAGATGTGATAAAGGAGCAGACCAAAGAGCTGAGAGGAGTTCAGAGCAGATCACCAGAGACAGATCTTCCCTGGCGATAGGAAAAACAACTGGAGGGGGTTAGCTCTAGATGTTCTGTAGTAGTGAATACAGGTAGTATCTGTCACGTGGATTTTTATTCAGTCTCTTCAATGATGATGATGATGATGATGACACATGTGCACACAGAATCCCCTCTGTGGATCTCACACACTGTCTCCACACACTCACACACAAAGGGCTTCATTGACATGGGAAACATATGTTTTGACAAAAAATAACTGAAATATCACATTTTACATCAGTATTCAGATTTCTCAGTACTTTCCTCTGTTTGACAAGTTTCCCAGTACTGATCTTGTAGTTTTCTCTCCCACCGTTGTGTCTAGATGCTTCACTAAAGGATGCAGACCAAATGAGTGGTGCCTGGAACCCAGAGACAGATCACCAGAGACAGATCTTCCTGGAGAAACAGGAAAAACAACTGGTGGGGGTGTAGTAAGTCCAGTCTGTTCTGTAGTAGTGAATACTGAGGGACGGTATCTGAGTCATGGATAAGTGGTGCCTGGTTTCCTCAGACGTGATGCTGCCACCACCATGCTTCACTGTAGGGACGGTATGGGCCAGGTGATGAGTGGTGTCTGGTTTCCTCCAGACACATGCTGCCACCACCATGCTTCACTGTAGGGCGGTATTGTCCAGGTGATGAGTGGTGCCTGGTTTTCTCCAGACATGCTGCCACCACCATGCTTCACTGTAGGGACGGTATGGGCCAGGTGATGAGTGGTGCCTTTTCATCAGATTGATGCTTTACTCACCACCATGCTTCCTGTACTGATGGTATTGGCCAGGTGATGAGTGGTGCCTGGTTTCCTCCAGACGCATGATGCTGCCACCACCATGCTTCACTGTAGGGATGGTATTGGCCAGGTGATGAGTGGTGCCTGGTTTCCTCCAGACGTGATGCTGCCACCCCATGCTTCACTGTAGGGACGGTATGGGCCAGGTGATGAGTGGTGCCTGGTTTCCAGATGTGATGCTGCCACCACCATGCTTCACTGTAGGGACGGTATTGGCCAGGTGATGAGTGGTGCCTGGTTTCCTCCAGATGTGATGCTGCCACCACCATGCTTCACTGTAGGGACGGTATGGGCCAGGTGATGAGTGGTGCCTGGTTTCCTCCAGACGTGATGCTGCCACCACCATGCTTCACTGTAGGGATGGTATTGGCCAGGTGATGAGTGGTGCCTGGTTTCCTCCAGATGTGATGCTGCACCACCATGCTTCACTGTAGGACGGTATTGGCCAGGTGATGAGTGGTGCCTGGTTTCCTCCAGATGTGATGCTGCCACCACCATGTTCACTGTAGGGACGGTATGGGCCAGGTGATGAGTGGTGCCTGGTTTCCTCAGGCGTGATGCTGCCACCACCATGCTTCACTGGTATTGGCCAGGTGATGAGTGGTGCCTGGTTTCCTCCAGACGTGATGCTGCCACCACCATGCTTCACTGTAGGGATGGTATTGGCCAGGTGATGAGTGGTGCCTGGTTTCCCTCCAGACATGACGCTTGGCTTTCAGGCCAAAGAGTTCAATATTGGTCCTTTAGGTGCCTTTTTGGCAAACTCCAAGCGGGCTGTTATGTGACTTTTACTGAGGAGTGGCTTCCGTCTGGCCACTCTACCATGAAGGCCTGATTGGTGGAGTGCTGCAGAGATGGTTGTCTTTCTGGAAATTTATCCCATCTCCACAGAGGAACTCTGGAGCTCTGTCAGAGTGACCATCGGGTTCTTGGTCACCTCCTGACCAAGGCCCTTCTCCCGATTGCTCAGTTTGGCCGGGCGACCAGCTCTAGGAAGAGTCTTGGTGGTTCCAAACTTCTTCCAATTAAGAATGATGGAGGCCACTGTGTTCTTGGGGAACTTTAATTCTGCATAAATGTTTTGGTACCCTTCCCCAGATCTGTGCCTCGACACAATCCTGTCTCGGAGCTCTACGGACGATTCCTTGAACCTCATGGCTTGGTTTTTGCTCTGACATGCACTGTCAACTGTAGGACCTTATATAGACAGGTGTGAGCCTTTCCAAATCATGTCCAATCATATTGAATTTACCACAGGTGGACTCCAATCAAGTTGTAGAAACACCTTAAGGATGATCAATGGAAACAGGATGCACCTGAGCTCAATTTCGAGTCTCATAGCAAAGGGTCTGAATACTTCTCTCAATAAGGTTTCTGTTTTTTAAAATTTGTAATACATTTGTAAAAAATATCTAAACCTGTTTTTGCTTTGTCATTATGGGATATTGTGTGTAGATTGATGAGAAAAAACCCATAAGTTTATTTAAGAATAAGGCTGTAATGTAAGAAAATGTGTAAAAAAGAAAAGAAAGTCTAGGGGTCTGAATTCTTTCCGGATGCTCTGTGGGTCCATGTGGAAAACCTTGAGTCTGTTTGTGACATCATTACTTTCATGCCAAACATAACAATGGAGTGACAAGAAGTTGGTATGATGGCGAAAACAGGCTGTCACCCAGGCTAGTCAGCCCCAGATTACTGTCTTGGTTTCTGGCTTTGTCTTTTGTATACAGTGCCCACCACGCTGGTGGGAGGCAGGTAGCCTAGTGGCTAGAGTGTAGAGGAGGCAGGTAGCCTAGCGGCTAGAGTGTAGAGGAGGCAGGTAGCCTAGCGGTTAGAGTGTAGAGGAGGCAGGTAGTCTAGCGGCTAGAGTGTAGAGGAGGCAGGTAGCCTAGCGGCTAGAGTGTAGAGGAGGCAGGCAGGTAGCCTAGCGGCTAGAGTGTAGAGGGGGCAGGTAGCCTAGCGGCTAGAGTGTAGAGGAGGCAGGTAGCCTAGCGGCTAGAGTGTAGAGGAGGCAGGTAGCCTAGCGGCTAGAGTGAGGAGGCAGGTAGCCTAGCGGCTAGAGTGTAGAGGAGGCAGGTAGCCTAGCGGCTAGAGTGTAGAGGAGGCAGGTAGCCTAGCGGCTAGAGTGTAGAGGAGGCAGGTAGCCTAGTGGTTAGTGTTGGACTTGTAACCTGAAAGGTTGCTAGATCAAATCCCTGAGCTGACAAGGTAAAAACAAATCTGTCGTTCTGCCTCTGAACAAGGCAGTTAACCCACTGTTCCTAGGACCGTCATTGAAAATAACAATTTGTTCTTAACTGACTTGCCTAGTTAAATAAAGGTTAAATAAATAAAAATGCTTCACCGTAGGGATGGTACCAGGTTCCCAGTGCATTTCTAAAAACCTGTTTTGCTTTGTCATTATGGGGTATTGTGATGCCATTATGGGCTATTGTGATGTCATTATGGGCTATTGTGATGTCATTATGGGCTATTGTGATGTCATTATGGGCTATTGTGATGTCATTATGGGCTATTGTGATGTCATTATGGGCTATTGTGATGTCATTATGGGCTATTGTGTGGTAGATTGATGAGGGGGGGGGGGAGACGATTTAAATAATTTTAGAATGCTGTAACAAAATATGGGAAAAGTCCAAGGGGTCTGAATACTTTCCCGAATGTCCCGTTGTCTCCCAGGAGATGGAGATTAAGAAGATGGCGAAGACGGGGAACAAGGAGGCGTGTACCATCCTGGCCAAACAGCTGGTTCAGCTGAGGAGACAGAAGAACAGAAGCTACGCCGTCGGTTCAAAGGTCACCTCCATGTCCTCTCAGACCAAACTCATGAACTCTCAGATGAAGATGGCAGGGCCATGGCGACCACTACCAAAGTACGTGTGGATCAGTGGGCTGCTTCTTCTTCCCACGGGGGGGGTACCTAGTGTGGGTCAGTGGGCTGCTTCTTCCCACAGGGGGGTGTACCTAGTGTGGGTCAGTGGGCTGCTTCTTCCCACAGGGGGGGGTGTACCTAGTGTAGACACCTTGAACAGCGTTCTGTCTGTCTCTCCTTTGTCTGTCCTGTCAGTCTGTCTGTCTCTCCTGTCTGTCTGTGTCTCTGTCTCTGCGTCTCTGGTCTGTCTCTCCTGTCTGTCTGTGTCTCTGTCTCTGCGTCTCTGGTCTGTCTCTCCTGTCTGTCTGTGTCTCTGGTCTCTGTGTGTCTCTTGTCTGTCTCTGTGTGTGCTGTATTTTAATGGGTGTTGCCTGCCTTTTGTAAAGTGTAACCAGTCCATGTGACTCCTCTCCTCTCCGTCTCAGACTATGCAGGCTGTCAATAAGAAGATGGACCCTCAGAAGATGCAACAGACCATGCAGAACTTCCAGAAGGAGAACATGAAGATGGAGATGTCAGAGGAGCTGAGTAAGACTGGATCTATATTACACATTCTATGTTGTCCTCATGATGATAAGACTGGATCTATATTATACATTCTGTTGTCCTCCGTGATGGTAAGACTGGATCTATATTACACATTCTATGTTGTCCTCCATGATGGTAAGACTGGATCTATATTACACATTCTATGTTGTTGTCCTCCATGATGGTAAGACTGGATCTATATTATACATTCTATGTTGTCCTCCGTGATGGTAAGACTGGATCTATATTATACATTCTATGTTGTTGTCCTCATGATGATAAGACTGCTAACGTAGCATAATATACAGTGCCTTGCGAAAGTATTCGGCCCCCTTGAACTTTGCGACCTTTTGCCACATTTCAAGTCTCCGTATCAATGCACCTGCACTGTGATAGTCTCAGAGGTCCGTTAAAAGCGCAGAGAGCATCATGAAGAACAAGGAACACACCAGGCAGGTCCGAGATACTGTTGTGAAGAAGTTTAGCCGGATTTGGATACAAAAAGATTTCCCAAGCTTTAAACATCCCAAGGAGCACTGTGCAAGCGATAATATTGAAATGGAAGGAGTATCAGACCACTGCAAATCTACCAAGACCTGGCCGTCCCTCTAAACTTTCAGCTCATACAAGAAGACTGATCAGAGATGCAGCCAAGAGGCCCATGATCACTCTGGATGAACTGCAGAGATCTACAGCTGAGGTGGGAGACTCTGTCCATAGGACAACAATCAGTCGTATATTGCACAAATCTGGCCTTTATGGAAGAGTGGCAAGAAGAAAGCCATTTCTTAAAGATATCCATAAAAAGTGTCGTTTAAAGTTTGCCACAAGCCACCTGGGAGACACACCAAACATGTGGAAGAAGGTGCTCTGGTCAGGATGAAACCAAAATGGAACTTTTGGCAACAATGCAAAACGTTATGTTTGGCGTAAAAAGCAACACAGCTCATCACCCTGAACACACCATCCCCACTGTCAACCATGGTGGTGGCAGCATCATGGTTTGGGCCTGCTTTTCTTCAGCAGGGACAGGGAAGATGGTTAAAATTGATGGGAAGATGGATGGAGCCAAATACAGGACCATTCTGGAAGAAACCCTGATGGAGTCTGCAAAAGACCTGAGACTGGGACGGAGATTTGTCTTCCAACAAGACAATGATCCAAAACATAAAGCAAAATCTACAATGGAATGGTTCAAAAATAAACATATCCAGGTGTTAGAATGGCCAAGTCAAAGTCCAGACCTGAATCCAATCGAGAATCTGTGGAAAGAACTGAAAACTGCTGTTCACAAATGCTCTCCATCCAACCTCACTGAGCTCGAGCTGTTTTGCAAGGAGGAATGGGAAAAAATGTCAGTCTCTCGATGTGCAAAACTGATAGAGACATACCCCAAGCGACTTACAGCTGTAATCGCAGCAAAAGGTGGCGCTACAAAGTATTAACTTAAGGGGGCTGAATGATTTTGCACGCCCAAATTTTTCAGTTTTTGATTTGTTAAAAAAGTTTGAAATATCCAATAAATGTCGTTCCACTTCATGATTGTGTCCCACTTGTTGTTGATTCTTCACAAAAAAATACAGTTTTATATCTTTATGTTCGAAGCCTGAAATGTGGAAAAAGGTCGCAAAGTTCAAGGGGGCCGAATACATTCGCAAGGCACTGTATATATATATATATATATATTTAGTGTACTACATACTATTAATACCTATATAGTGTGTACTACATGCTATTAATACCTATATAGTGTACTACTATTAATACCTATATAGTGTACTACATGCTATTAATACCTATATAGTGTACTACTATTAATACCTATATAGTGTACTGCTATTAATACCTATATAGTGTACTACATGCTATTAATACCTATATAGTGTACTACTATTAATACCTATATAGTGTACTACATGCTATTAATACCTATATAGTGTACTACTATTAATACCTATATAGTGTACTGCTATTAATACCTATATAGTGTACTACATGCTATTAATACCTATATAGTGTACTACTATTAATACCTATATAGTGTACTACATGCTATTAATACCTATATAGTGTACTACATGCTATTAATACCTATATAGTGTACTGCTATTAATACCTATATAGTGTACTGCTATTAATACCTATATAGTGTACTACTATTAATACCTATATAGTGTACTGCTATTAATACCTATATAGTGTACTGCTATTAATACCTATATAGTGTACTACTATTAAAACCTATATAGTGTACTACTATTAATACCTATATAGTGTACTGCTATTAATACCTATATAGTGTACTACATGCTATTAATACCTATATAGTGTACTACATACTATTAATACCTATATAGTGTACTACTATTAATACCTATATAGTGTACTACTATTAATACCTATATAGTGTACTGCTATTAATACCTATATAGTGTACTACTATTAATACTATATAGTGTACTACTATTAATACCTATATAGTGTACTACTATTAATACCTATATAGTGTATTACTATTAATACCTATATAGTGTACTACTATTAATACCTATATAGTGTACTGCTATTAATACCTATATAGTGTACTGCTATTAATACCTATATAGTGTACTGCTATTAATACCTATATAGTGTACTGCTATTAATACCTATATAGTACTGCTATTAATACCTATATAGTGTACTGCTATTAATACCTATATAGTGTACTACATATGCTATTAATACCTATATAGTGTACTACTATTAATAATTCCATATATGTATCACTATTATCACCTATATAGTAATATAATAAAATAATATA
>NW_025753698.1:0-10259 GCF_021184085.1 Oncorhynchus gorbuscha | reverse complement strand
AGATACAATCAGAGGTACAGTACATAGATACAATCAGAGGTACAGTACATGGGTACAATCAGAGGTACAGTACATGGGTACAATCAGAGGTACAGTACATGGGTACAATCAGAGGTAGCCAACAAATGCTTTTTTTTTGCCTTGGTCACATTATTCCACACATTTACTTTTAAATTTTCTTGTCGCTTTTAATCTTACCTGGTACCCAGGCTATTGTGGGCAGAGGTGGCTGTGAACCAGATTACCATAGCAGGCATATACAGCACAGTAGTGACCAGTTTAGGCTTCCATAGGGCTCTGGTCAAAAGTAGTGCACTATATAGGGCATAGGCTTCCATAGGGCTCTGGTCAAAAGTAGTGCACTATATAGGGCATAGGGTGTCATTTTGGAAGCACACTTGACCAAAACAGCATCAGAAGGATGACCCATTCAACAAATCCCTGTTTTGCCTCCCTATGAAGAGAGCATCTGCTGTTTTCTGCTGACAGAAATAGTTTCCCTGGGAAGGTCAGAGATGATATTACATCATCACAGGAAGTCTTCTACTCATCACGGCCTTGACCATATTAGGACAGTCTTTTTTTATGTTGCTGATTGTAAGAGTAGATAGAGCATTCGGAAAGTATTCAGACCCTTTGACTATTTCCATATTTTGTTGCATTACAGCCACATTCTAAAATGGAGTAAATTGTTTTTCCCCTCGTCAATCTACACACAATACCCCATAATGACATCACAATACCCCATAATGACATCACAATACCCCACAATGACATCACAATACCCCATAATGACATCACAATACCCCACAATGACATCACAATACCCCATAATGACATCACAATACACCATAATGACATCACAATACCCCATAATGACATCACAATACCCCATAATGACATCACAATACCCTATAATGACATCACAATACCCCATAATGACATCACAATACCCCATAATGACATCACAATACCCCATAATGACGAAGAAAAAAGGTTTTTAGACTTTTTAGCAAATTTATATTTTAAAAAACACCCCGGAAATATCACATTTACATAAGTATTCAGAACCTTTACTCAGTACTTTGTTGAAGCACCTTTTGCAGAGATTACAGCCTCCAGTCTTCTTGGGTATGACGCTACAAGCTTGGCACACCTATATTTGGGGAGTTTCTCTAATTCTTCTCTGCAGATCCTCTCAAGTTCTGTCAGGTTGGATGGGGAGCGTTGCTGCACAGCTATTTTCAGGTCTCTCCAGAGATGTTCGATCAGGTTCAAGTCCAGGCTCTGGTTGGGCCACTCAAGGACATTCAGAGACTTGTCATGAAGCCACTCCTGCATTGTCTTGGCTGTGTGCTTAGAGTCATTGTCCTGCTGGAAGGTGAACCTCTGCCCGAGTCTAAGGTCCTGAGTGCTCTGGAGCAAGTTTCCATCAAGGATCTCTCTGTACTTTGCTCAGATCATCTTTCGCTTGATCCTGATTAGTCTCCCAGAACCTGCCGCTGAAAAACATCCCCACAGCATTATGTTGCCACCACCATGCTTCACCGGAGGGATTGTGCCAGGTTTCCTCCAGACGTGACACTTTGCATTCAGGCCAAAAAGTTCAATCTTGGTTTCATCAGACCAGAGAATCTTGTTTCTGATGATCTGAGAGTCCTTTAGGTGCCTTTTGGCAAACTCCAAGTGTGCTGTCATGTGCCTTTTACTGAGAAGTGGCTTCCGTCTGGCCACTTGTACCAATGGAGGCTGGTGACCAGGAAAGGAGGATGGGGAATAGGGGACCCATGATGAGGAGGATGGGGGACCCATGAGGAGGAGGATGGGGGACCCATGAGGAGGAGGATGGGGGACACATGATATCGGCATCGGTATGCATTGCGACGTCAAAGTGTGTTTCAAAAATCGTCAGAGTAATTATTTTATTTATAGTACAATATTATGGGGAATAAGGAATGAGAGGGCTACTCACACAGTGTTGGAAAGGGATCACAGCAGTGATTGAATGAGGGTATGAGGCATGAGTTTGAGGTGTTCAGAGGCTTGACTTCAGTGCAGGACAGGACTTGACTGGGAAGACAAACAACAATAACAAAACACACTACACAGTTAGACAACAAAGATAAGAATGTGTGAGTCCATCCAAGGAGTAAAATCACTGATGTGTAATAACGTGATTGTGTTTGAGTATGTGATTGACTCAACATACAGTAAATTGATAGGTGTACTCACAGTGCTTGGAGAGGAAATATTTGATGGACGAGACTGGTGGCACCATAGGTCCCAGAGTGGTCAGACTGGTGGCAGGTCCCAGAGTGGTCAGACTGGTGGCACCATAGGTCCCAGAGTGGTCAGACTGGTGGCACCATAGGTCCCAGAGTGGTCAGACTGGTGGCAGGTCCCAGAGTGGTCAGACTGGTGACACCATAGGTCCCAGAGTGGTCAGACTGGTGACACCATAGGTCCCAGAGTGGTCAGACTGGTGGCAGGTCCCAGAGTGGTCAGACTGGTGACACCATAGGTCCCAGAGTGGTCAGACTGGTGGCAGGTCCCAGAGTGGTCAGACTGGTGGCAGGTCCCAGAGTGGTCAGACTGGTGGCACTATAGGTCCCAGAGTGGTCAGACTGGTGGCACCATAGGTCCCAGAGTGGTCAGACTGGTGGCAGGTCCCAGAGTGGTCAGACTGGTGGCAGGTCCCAGAGTGGTCAGACTGGTGACACCATAGGTCCCAGAGTGGTCAGACTGGTGGCAGGTCCCAGAGTGGTCAGACTGGTGGCAGGTCCCAGAGTGGTCAGACTGGTGGCACTATAGGTCCCAGAGTGGTCAGACTGGTGGCAGGTCCCAGAGTGGTCAGACTGGTGGCAGGTCCCAGAGTGGTCAGACTGGTGACACCATAGGTCCCAGAGTGGTCAGACTGGTGGCACCATAGGTCCCAGAGTGGTCCGACTGGTGGCAGGTCCCAGAGTGGTCAGACTGGTGGCAGGTCCCAGAGTGGTCAGACTGGTGGCACCATAGGTCCCAGAGTGGTCAGACTGGTGGCAGGTCCCAGAGTGGTCAGACTGGTGACACCATAGGTCCCAGAGTGGTCAGACTGGTGACACCATAGGTCCCAGAGTGGTCAGACTGGTGACACCATCGGTCCCAGAGTGGTCCGACTGGTGGCAGGTCCCAGAGTGGTCAGACTGGTGGCAGGTCCCAGAGTGGTCAGACTGGTGGCAGGTCCCAGAGTGGTCAGACTGGTGGCACCATAGGTCCCAGAGTGGTCAGACTGGTGACACCATAAGTCCCAGAGAGGTCAGACTGGTGACACCATAGGTCCCAGAGCGGTCAGACGGGTGACACCATAGGTCCCAGAGAGGTCAGACTGGTGACACCATAGGTCCCAGAGTGGTCAGACTGGTGGCACCATAGGTCCCAGAGAGGTCAGACTGGTGGCACCATAGGTCCCAGAGAGGTCAGACTGGTGGCAGGTCCCAGAGTGGTCAGACTGGTGGCACCATAGGTCCCATAGTGGTCAGACTGGTGACACCATAGGTCCCAGAGAGGTCAGACTGGTGGCACCATAGGTCCCAGAGAGGTCAGACTGGTGGCAGGTCCCAGAGTGGTCAGACTGGTGGCACCATAGGTCCCAGAGTGGTCAGACTGGTGGCACCATAGGTCCCAGAGTGGTCAGACTGGTGACACCATAGGTCCCAGAGTGGTCAGACTGGTGGCACCATAGGTCCCAGAGTGGTCAGACTGGTGACACCATAGGTCCCAGAGTGGTCAGACTGGTGGCACCATAGGTCCCAGAGTGGTCAGACTGGTGGCACCATAGGTCCCATAGTGGTCAGACTGGTGGCACCATAGGTCCCAGAGTGGTCAGACTGGTGGTAGGTCCCAGAGCGGTCAGACTGGTGGCACCATAGGTCCCAGAGTGGTCAGACTGGTGGCACTATAGGTCCCAGAGTGGTCAGACTGGTGGCACCATAGGTCCCAGAGTGGTCAGACTGGTGGCAGGTCCCAGACTGGTCAGACTGGTGGCACCATAGGTCCCAGAGTGGTCAGACTGGTGACACCATAGGTCCCAGAGAGGTCAGACTGGTGGCAGGTCCCAGAGTGGTCAGACTGGTGACACCATAGGTCCCAGAGTGGTCAGACTGGTGACACCATAGGTCCCAGAGTGGTCAGACTGGTGGCAGGTCCCAGAGAGGTCAGACTGGTGGCAGGTCCCAGAGTGGTCAGACTGGTGACACCATAGGTCCCAGAGTGGTCAGACTGGTGACACCATAGGTCCCAGAGCGGTCAGACTGGTGACACCATAGGTCCCAGAGTGGTCAGACTGGTGACACCATAGGTCCCAGAGTGGTCAGACTGGTGGCACCATAGGTCCCAGAGTGGTCAGACTGGTGACACCATAGGTCCCAGAGTGGTCAGACTGGTGGCAGGTCCCAGAGAGGTCAGACTGGTGACACCATAGGTCCCATAGTGGTCAGACTGGTGACACCATAGGTCCCAGAGTGTTCAGACTGGTGGCAGGTCCCAGAGAGGTCAGACTGGTGGCAGGTCCCAGAGTGGTCAGACTGGTGGCACCATAGGTCCCAGAGTGGTCAGACTGGTGACACCATAGGTCCCAGAGTGGTCAGACTGGTGGCACCATAGGTCCCAGAGTGGTCAGACTGGTGACACCATAAGTCCCAGAGTGGTCAGACTGGTGGCACCATAGGTCCCAGAGTGGTCAGACTGGTGACACCATAGGTCCCAGAGTGGTCAGACTGGTGGCACCATAGGTCCCAGAGTGGTCAGACTGGTGGCACCATAGGTCCCATAGTGGTCAGACTGGTGGCACCATAGGTCCCATAGTGGTCAGACTGGTGGCACCATAGGTCCCAGAGTGGTCAGACTGGTGGTAGGTCCCGGAGCGGTCAGACTGGTGGCACCATAGGTCCCAGAGTGGTCAGACTGGTGGCACTATAGGTCCCAGAGTGGTCAGACTGGTGGCACCATAGGTCCCAGAGTGGTCAGACTGGTGGCAGGTCCCAGAGTGGTCAGACTGGTGGCACCATAGGTCCCAGAGTGGTCAGACTGGTGACACCATAGGTCCCAGAGAGGTCAGACTGGTGGCAGGTCCCAGAGTGGTCAGACTGGTGACACCATAGGTCCCAGAGTGGTCAGACTGGTGACACCATAGGTCCCAGAGTGGTCAGACTGGTGACACCATAGGTCCCAGAGCGGTCAGACTGGTGACACCATAGGTCCCAGAGTGGTCAGACTGGTGGCACCATAGGTCCCAGAGTGGTCAGACTGGTGGCAGGTCCCAGAGTGGTCAGACTGGTGGCACCATAGGTCCCAGAGTGGTCAGACTGGTGACACCATAGGTCCCAGAGAGGTCAGACTGGTGGCAGGTCCCAGAGTGGTCAGACTGGTGACACCATAGGTCCCAGAGTGGTCAGACTGGTGACACCATAGGTCCCAGAGTGGTCAGACTGGTGACACCATAGGTCCCAGAGCGGTCAGACTGGTGACACCATAGGTCCCAGAGTGGTCAGACTGGTGGCACCATAGGTCCCAGAGTGGTCAGACTGATGACACCATAGGTCCCAGAGTGGTCAGACTGGTGGCAGGTCCCAGAGAGGTCAGACTGGTGACACCATAGGTCCCATAGTGGTCAGACTGGTGACACCATAGGTCCCAGAGTGTTCAGACTGGTGGCAGGTCCCAGAGAGGTCAGACTGGTGGCAGGTCCCAGAGTGGTCAGACTGGTGACACCATAGGTCCCAGAGTGGTCAGACTGGTGACACCATAGGTCCCAGAGCGGTCAGACTGGTGACACCATAGGTCCCAGAGTGGTCAGACTGGTGGCACCATAGGTCCCAGAGTGGTCAGACTGGTGACACCATAGGTCCCAGAGAGGTCAGACTGGTGGCAGGTCCCAGAGTGGTCAGACTGGTGACACCATAGGTCCCAGAGTGGTCAGACTGGTGACACCATAGGTCCCAGAGTGGTCAGACTGGTGACACCATAGGTCCCAGAGCGGTCAGACTGGTGACACCATAGGTCCCAGAGTGGTCAGACTGGTGGCACCATAGGTCCCAGAGTGGTCAGACTGGTGACACCATAGGTCCCAGAGTGGTCAGACTGGTGGCAGGTCCCAGAGAGGTCAGACTGGTGACACCATAGGTCCCATAGTGGTCAGACTGGTGACACCATAGGTCCCAGAGTGTTCAGACTGGTGGCAGGTCCCAGAGAGGTCAGACTGGTGGCAGGTCCCAGAGTGGTCAGACTGGTGGCACCATAGGTCCCAGAGTGGTCAGACTGGTGACACCATAGGTCCCATAGTGGTCAGACTGGTGGCACTATAGGTCCCAGAGTGGTCAGACTGGTGGCACCATAGGTCCCAGAGTGGTCAGACTGGTGACACCATAGGTCCCAGAGTGGTCAGACTGGTGGCACCATAGGTCCCAGAGTGGTCAGACTGGTGACACCATAGGTCCCATAGTGGTCAGACTGGTGACACCATAGGTCCCAGAGTGGTCAGACTGGTGGCACCATAGGTCCCAGAGTGGTCAGACTGGTGACACCATAGGTCCCATAGTGGTCAGACTGGTGGCACTATAGGTCCCAGAGTGGTCAGACTGGTGGCACTATAGGTCCCAGAGTGGTCAGACTGGTGGCACCATAGGTCCCAGAGTGGTCAGACTGGTGACACCATAGGTCCCAGAGTGGTCAGACTGGTGGCACCATAGGTCCCAGAGTGGTCAGACTGGTGACACCATAGGTCCCAAGTGGTCAGACTGGTGGCACCATAGGTCCCAGAGTGGTCAGACTGGTGGCACCATAGGTCCCAGAGTGGTCAGACTGGTGACACCATAGGTCCCCAAGTGGTCAGACTGGTGGCACCATAGGTCCCAGAGTGGTCAGACTGAGTGACACCACAGGTCCCATAGTGGTCAGACTGGTGGCACTATAGGTCCCAGAGTGGTCAGACTGGTGGCACCATAGGTCCCAAGTGGTCAGACTGGTGGCAAGGTCCCAGAGTGGTCAGACTGGTGGCACCATAGGTCCCAGAGTGGTCAGACTGGTGGTAGGTCCCAGAGCGGTCAGACTGGTGGCACCATAGGTCCCAGGGTGGTCAGACTGGTGGCACTATAGGTCCCAGAGTGGTCAGACTGGTGGCACCATAGGTCCCAGAGTGGTCAGACTGGTGGCAGGTCCCAGAGTGGTCAGACTGGTGGCACCATAGGTCCCAGAGTGGTCAGACTGGTGGCACCATAGGTCCCAGAGTGGTCAGACTGGTGACACCATAGGTCCCAGAGAGGTCAGACTGGTGGCAGGTCCCAGAGTGGTCAGACTGGTGACACCATAGGTCCCAGAGTGGTCAGACTGGTGACACCATAGGTCCCAGAGTGGTCAGACTGGTGACACCATAGGTCCCAGAGCGGTCAGACTGGTGACACCATAGGTCCCAGAGTGGTCAGACTGGTGGCACCATAGGTCCCAGAGTGGTCAGACTGGTGACACCATAGGTCCCAGAGTGGTCAGACTGGTGACACCATAGGTCCCAGAGTGGTCAGACTGGTGACACCATAGGTCCCAGAGAGGTCAGACTGGTGGCAGGTCCCAGAGTGGTCAGACTGGTGACACCATAGGTCCCAGAGTGGTCAGACTGGTGACACCATAGGTCCCAGAGTGGTCAGACTGGTGACACCATAGGTCCCAGAGCGGTCAGACTGGTGACACCATAGGTCCCAGAGTGGTCAGACTGGTGGCACCATAGGTCCCAGAGTGGTCAGACTGGTGACACCATAGGTCCCAGAGTGGTCAGACTGGTGGCAGGTCCCAGAGAGGTCAGACTGGTGGCAGGTCCCAGAGTGGTCAGACTGGTGGCACCATAGGTCCCATAGTGGTCAGACTGGTGGCACCATAGGTCCCAGAGTGGTCAGACTGGTGGCAGGTCCCAGAGTGGTCAGACTGGTGACACCATAGGTCCCAGAGTGGTCAGACTGGTGGCACCATAGGTCCCATAGTGGTCAGACTGGTGGCACCATAGGACCCAGAGTGGTCAGACTGGTGGCACCATCATAGGTCCCAGAGAGGTCAGACTGGTGGCACTATAGGTCCCAGAGTGGTCAGACTGGTGACACCATAGGTCCCAGAGTGGTCAGACTGGTGACACCATAGGTCCCAGAGTGGTCAGACTGGTGGCACCATAGGTCCCAGAGTGGTCAGACTGGTGGCACCATAGGTCCCAGAGTGGTCAGACTGGTGGCAGGTCCCAGAGAGGTCAGACTGGTGGCACCATAGGTCCCATAGTGGTCAGACTGGTGGCAGGTCCCAGAGAGGTCAGACTGGTGGCACCATAGGTCCCATAGTGGTCAGACTGGTGGCAGGTCCCAGAGAGGTCAGACTGGTGACACCATAGGTCCCAGAGAGGTCAGACTGGTGACACCATAGGTCCCATAGTGGTCAGACTGGTGGCAGGTCCCAGAGTGGTCAGACTGGTGGCACCATAGGTCCCAGAGTGGTCAGACTGGTGGCACCATAGGTCCCAGAGTGGTCAGACTGGTGGAACCATAGGTCCCAGAGTGGTCAGACTGGTGACACCATAGGTCCCATAGTGGTCAGACTGGTGGCAGGTCCCAGAGTGGTCAGACTGGTGGCACCACTAGCTGGTAGCTACTTGAATACTGATGTTAGCAATGCAAATTGAACTGGATGTAAAAATTCAGTTTTAAAACCAAGAAAACATCATGTCAAGTATTTTGTAGTAGTTCCAGTACATGGGTACAATCAGAGGTACAGTACATGGGTACAATCAGAGGTACAGTACATGGGTACAATCAGAGGTACAGTACATGGGTACAATCAGAGGTACAGTACATGGGTATAATCAGAGGTACAGTACATGGGTACAATCAGAGGTACAGTACATGGGTACAAGCAGAGGTACAGTACATGGGTACAATCAGAGGTACAGTACATAGATACAATCAGAGGTACAGTACATGGGTACAATCAGAGGTACAGTACATGGGTACAATCAGAGGTACAGTACATGGGTACAATCAGAGGTACAGTACATGGGTACAATCAGAGGTACAGTACATGGGTACAATCAGAGTTACAGTACATGGGTACAATCAGAGGTACAGTACATGGGTACAATCAGAGGTACAGTACATGGGTACAATCAGAGGTACAGTACATGGGTACAATCAGAGGTAGCCAACAAATAATTTTTTGTCACTTTTTATTTTCAACAAACAATCATTTGCTTGTAGTTTTACCTGGTACCGAGGCTACTGTGATTACTTATAGTAGGCGTACAGTACAGTAGTGACCAGTTTAGGTTTTGCCTGGTAATCAGGTTTGCTTGCCATTTTAACATCAAGCCAAATAGAGAGAGCTGGCTGTGTGCCTTACACTCTGCCTTTAGCCATTAAACCAAATGTGCAGTCCCAAATGGCACCCTATTCCCTATATAGTGCACTTATTTAGGCTTCCATAGGGCTTCAATAGGGCTCTGGTCAAAAAGTAGTGTACTATGTAGGGCATAGGGTGCCCATTCTCTGGTCAAAAAGTAGTGTACTATGTAGGGCATAGGGTGCCCATTCTCTGGTCAAAAGTAGCTTGGGAAGCACTCCCACACAAAACAGCAACAGAAGGAGGACCCATTTAACAAATCCCCGTATTGCCTCCCTATGAAGAGAGCATCTGCTGTTTTCTGCTTGGCCACAGACTTTTTGATATTCATGTCAAAGACAGAAATAGTTTTCCTGGGAGGGTCAGAGATGACATCATCACAGGAAGTCTTCTACTCATCACTGCCTTGACCATATTAGGTATTTTCTTCGCAACTTGTATTAAAGAGTATAAATACAATGCAAATACAATGCATACCAATTGTCATACTTGAGTAAAAGTAAAAATACCTTAATATAGAATGACTCAAGTAAAAGTGAAAGTCACCCGGTAAAATACTACTTGAGTAAAAGTATTTGGTTTTAAATATACTTAAGTATCAAAAGTAAATGTAATTGCTAACATATACTTAAGTATCAAAAGTGAAAGTACACATAATTTCAAATGTTTTTATTTACGTAAAGCCAGAGGCACACTCAGACACAATTTACAAACAAAGCATGTGTGTTTAGTGAGTCCACCAGATCAGAGGCAGTAGGGATGACCAGGGATGTTCTCTGTTTAGTGAGTCCTCCAGATCAGAGGCAGTAGGGATGACCAGGGATGTTCTCTGTTTAGTGAGTCCTCCAGATCAGAGG
>NW_025753697.1:0-10260 GCF_021184085.1 Oncorhynchus gorbuscha | reverse complement strand
TTTACCCCGATCTCCTCCAGTCTTGCCTAGTGCTCTGGGTCATTCTTTACCCCGATCTCCTCAGTCCTGCCTGAGTGCTCTGGGTCATTCTTTACCCCGATCTCCTCCAGTCCTGCCTAGTGCATCTGGGTCATTCATTTACCCCGATCTCCTCCAGTCCTGCCTAGTGCTCTGGGTCATTCTTTACCCCGATCTCCTCCAGTTCTGCCTAGTGCTCTGGGTCATTCTTTACCTCGATCTCCTCCAGTCCTGCCTAGTGCTCTGGGTCACTCTTCACCCCAATCTCCTCCAGTCCTGCCTAGTGCTCTGGGTCATTCTTTACCCGATCTCCTCCAGTCCTGCCTAGTGCTCTGGGTCATTCTTTACCCCGATCTCCTCCAGTCCTGCCTAGTGCTCTGGGTCATTCTTTACCCCGATCTCCTCCAGTCCTGCCTAGTGCTCTGGGTCACTCTTCACCCCGATCTCCTCCAGTCCTGCCTAGTGCTCTGGGTCATTCTTTACCCCGATCTCCTTCAGTCCTGCCTAGTGCTCTGGGTCACTCATTTACCCCGATCTCCTCCAGTCCTGCCTAGTGCTCTGGGTCATTCTTTACCTCGATCTCCTCCAGTCCTGCCTAGTGCTCTGGGTCATTCTTTACCCCGATCTCCTCCAGTCCTGCCTAGTGCTCTGGGTCACTCTTCACCCCGATCTCCTCCAGTCCTGCCTAGTGCTCTGGGTCATTCTTTACCCCGATCTCCTTCAGTCCTGCCTAGTGCTCTGGGTCACCATTTACCCCGATCTCCTCCAGTCCTGCCTAGTGCTCTGGGTCATTCTTTACCCCGATCTCCTCCAGTCCTGCCTAGTGCTCTGGGTCATTCTTTACCCCGATCTCCTTCAGTCCTGCCTAGTGCTCTGGGTCATTCTTTACCCGATCTCTCAGTTCTGCCTAGTGCTCTGGGTCATTCTTTACCCCGATCTCCTCCAGTCCTGCCTAGTGCTCTGGGTCACTCTTCACCCCAATCTCCTCCAGTCCTGCCTAGTGCTCTGGGTCATTCTTTACCCCGATCTCCTTCAGTCCTGCCTAGTGCTCTGGGTCACCATTTACCCCGATCTCCTCCAGTCCTGCCTAGTGCTCTGGGTCATTCTTTACCCCGATCTCCTCCAGTCCTGCCTAGTGCTCTGGGTCATTCTTTACCCATATCTCCTCCAGTCCTGCCTAGTGCTCTGGGTCATTCTTTACCTCGATCTCCTCCAGTCCTGCCTAGTGCTCTGGGTCATTCTTTACCTCGATCTCCTCCAGTCCTGAATAGTGTCTGGGTCGTTCTTTGCCCCGATCTCCTCCAGTACTGCCTGGGTCACTCTTTGCCCGATCTCCTCCAGTCCTGCCCCTAGTGCTCTGGAGTCATTCTTTACCCCGATCTCCTTCAGTCCTGCCTAGTGCTCTGGTCACCGTTTACCTGATCTCCTCCGAGTCTGCCTAGTGCTCTGGGTCTTTTTTACCCTGATCTCCTCCAGTCCTGCCTAGTGCTCCCACAGTCCTGCCTAGTGCTGGGTCATTCTTTACCTCCCGATCTCCTTCAGTCCTGCCTAGTGCTCTGGGTCACCTTTACCCCTGATCTCCCTCCCAGTCCTGCCTAGTGCTCTGGGTCATTCTTTACCCCCAATCTCCTTCAGTCTGCCTAGTGCTCTGGGTCATCATTTATCCCAATCTCCTCCAGTCCTGCCTGACAGTGCTCTGGTTCACTCTTTACCCCAGCTCTCAGTCTGCCACAGTGCTCTGGGGTCATTCTTTACCCATATCTCCTCCAGTCCTGCCTAGTGCTCCTCGATCTCCTCCAGTCCTGCCTAGTGCTCTGGGTCATTCTTTACCCGTCTCTTCCAGTCCTGCCTAGTGTTTCTGGGTCATTCTTTTACCCACGATCTCCTCCTGAGTCCTGTCTAGTGCTCTGGGTCATTCTTTACTCGATCTCCTCCAGTCCTGCCCCTGGCTCTGGGTCATTCTTTACCCCGATCTCCTCCAGTCCTGCCTAGTGCTCTGGGTCATTCTTTACCCGATCTCCATCCAGTCCTGCCTAGTGCTCTGGGTCATTCATTTACCTCGATCTCCTCCAGTCCTGCCTAGTGCTCTGGGTCATTCTTTACCCCGATCTCCTCCAGTCCTGCCTAGTGCTCTGGGTCATCTTTACCTCGATCTCTCCAGTCCTGCCTAGTGCTCTGGGTCATTCTTTACCCGATCTCCATCAGTCCTGCCTAGTGCTCTGGGTCACCATTTACCCGATCTCCCTCCAGTCTGCCCCTAGTGCTCTGGGTCATTCTTTACCCGATCTCCTCCAGTTTTGCCTAGTGCTCTGGGTCATTCTTTTACCTCGATCTCCTCCAGTGGTGCCTAGTGCTCTGGGTCACTCTTCACCCCAATCTCCTCAGTCCTGCCTAGTGCTCTGGGTCATTCTTTACCCCGATCTCCTTCAGTCCTGCCTAGTGCTCTGGGTCACCATTACCCCGATCTCCTCCAGTCCTGCCTAGTGCTCTGGGTCATTTTTTACCCTGATCTCCTTCAGTCCTGCCTAGTGCTCTGGGTCATTCTTTACCCCGATCTCCTCCAGTCAGCCTTTCCACAGTGCTGGGTCACTCTTCACCCCGATCTCCTCCAGTCCTGCCTAGTGCTCTGGGTCATTCTTTACCCGATCTCCTCAGTCCTGCCTAGTGCTCTGGGTCACTCTTCACCCGATCTCCTCCAGTCTGCCTAGTGTTCTGGGTCACCATTTACCCCGATCTCCTTCAGTCTGCCTAGTGCTCTGGGTCAATCTTACCCCGATCTCCTCCAGTCCTGCCCCCTGGTGCTCTGGGTCATTCTTTACCCGATCTCTCCTCAGTCCTGCCTAGTGCTCTGGGTCATTCTTTACCCGATCTCTCCAGTCCTGCCTAGTGCTCTGGGTCATTCTTTACCCCGATCTCCTCCAGTCCTGCCTAGTGCTCTGGGTCACTCTTCACCCGATCTCCTCCAGTCCTGCCTAGTGCTGGGTCATTCTTTTACCCGATCTCCTTCAGTCCTGCCTAGTGCTCTGGGTCACCATTTACCCCCGATCTCCTCCAGTCCTGCCTAGTGCTCTGGGTCATTTTACCTCGATCTCCTCCAGTCCTGCCTAGTGCTCTGGGTCATTCTTTACCCGATCTCCTCCAGTCCTGCCTAGTGCTTCTGGGTCATTCTTTACCCCGATCTCCCTCCAGTCCTGCCTAGTGCTCTGGGGTCACTCTTCACGATCTCCTCCAGTCCTGCCTAGTGCTCTGGAGTCATTCTTTACCCCGTCTCATTCAGTCCTGCCTAGTGCTCTGGGTCACCATTTACCCCGATCTCCTCCAGTCACTGCCTAGTGCTCTGGGTCATTCTTCACCCCGATCTCCTCCAGTCCTGCCTAGTGCTCTGGGTCATTCTTTACCCGATCTCTTCAGTCCTGCCTAGTGCTCTGGGTCACCGTTTACCCGATCTCCTCCAGTCACCTGGAGTGCTCTAGGTCATTCTTTACCCCGATCTCAGTTCTGCCTAGTGCTCTGGGTCATTCTTTACCTCGATCTCCTCCAGTCCTGCCTAGTGCTCTATGGGTCACTCTTCACCCCAATCTCCCAGTCCTGCCTAGTGCTCTGGGTCATTCTTTACCCCGATCTCCTTCAGTCCTGCCTAGTGCTCTGGGTCACCATTTACCCCGATCTCCTCAGTCCTGCCTAGTGCTCTGGGTCATTCTTTACCCGATCTCCTCCAGTCCTGCCTAGTGCTCTGGGTCATTCTTTACCCATATCTCCTCCAGTCCTGCCTAGTGCTCTGGGTCATTCTTTACCTCGATCTCCTCCAGTCCTGCCTAGTGCTCTGGTCATTCTTTACCTCGATCTCCTCAGTCCTGAATAGTGCTCTGGTCATTCTTTACCCGATCTCCTCCAGTCCTGCCTAGTGCTCTGGGTCACTCTTCACCCTGATCTCCTCAGTCCTGCCTAGTGCTCTGGGTCATTCTTACCCCGATCTCCTTCAGTCCTGCCTAGTGCTCTGGGTCACCGTTTACCCCCGATCTCCTCCAGTCCTGCCTAGTGCTCTGGGTCATATTTTACCCTGATCTCCTCCAGTTCTGCCTAGTGCTCTGGGTCATTCTTTACCTCGATCTCCTCCAGTCCTGCCTAGTGTTCTGGGTCACTCTTCACCCCAATCTCCTCCAGTCCTGCCTAGTGCTCTGGGTCATTCTTTACCCCACAATCTCCTTCAGTCCTGCCTAGTGCTCTGGGTCACCATTTATCCCAATCTCCTCCAGTCCTGCCTAGTGCTCTGGTTCACTCTTTACCCCGAGCTCCTCCAGTCCTGCCTAGTGCTCTGGGTCATTCTTTACCCATATCTCCTCCAGTCCTGCCTAGTGCTCCTCGATCTCCTCCAGTCCTGCCTAGTGCTCTGGGTCATTCTTTACCCCGATCTCCTCCAGTCCTGACTAGTGCTCTGGGTCATTCTTTACCCCGATCTCCAGTCCTGCCTAGTGCTCTGGGTCATTCTTTACCTCGATCTCCTCCAGTCCTGCCTAGCGCTCTGGGTCACTCTTCACCCCGATCTCCTCCAGTCCTGCCTAGTGCTCTGGGTCATTCTTTACCCCGATCTCCATCAGTCCTGCCTAGTGCTCTGGGTCACCATTGCCCTGATCTCCTCCAGTCTGCCTAGTGCTCTGGGTCATTCTTTACCCCGATCTCTCCAGTTTTGCCTAGTGCTCTGGGTCATTCTTTTACCTCGATCTCTCCAGTCCTAGTGCTCTGGGTCACTCTTCACCCAATCTCCTCCAGTCCTGCCTCTGGGTCATTCTTTACCCCGATCTCCTTCAGTCCTGCCTAGTGCTCTGGGTCACCATTTACCCCGATCTCTCCAGTCCTGCCTAGTGCTCTGGGTCATTTTTTACCCTGATCTCCTTCAGTCCTGCCTAGTGCTCTGGGTCATTCTTTACCCCGATCTCCTCCAGTCCTGCCTAGTGCTCTGGGTCATTCTTCACCCGATCTCCTGTCACCCCATGCCTAGTGCTCTGGGTCATTCTCCCGATCTCCAGTCCTGCCTAGTGCTCTGGGTCACTCTTCACCCCCGTCTCCTCCAGTCCTGCCTAGTGTTCTGGGTAATTCTTTACCCCGATCTCCTTCAGTCCTGCCTAGTGCTCTGGGTCACCATTTACCTGATCTCCTCCAGTCCTGCCTAGTGCTCTGGGTCATTCCCCATTACCCTGATCTGTTCCCCCAGTCCTGCCCTAGTGCTCTGGGTCATTTTTACCTCGATCTCCTCCAGTCCTGCCTAGTGCTCTGGGTCATTCTTTACCCCGATCTCCTCCAGTCCTGCCTAGTGCTCTGGGTCATTCTGTCTGTACCTCGATCTCCTCCAGTCCTGCCTAGTGCTCTGGGTCATTCTTTACCCTACTTCTCCTCCAGTCCTGCCTAGTGCTCTGGTCATTCTTTCTCGATCCCCTCCAGTCCTGCTGTGCTCTGGGTCATTCTTTACCCTTGTATCCTCCAGTGCTGGATTTTTCATGGTGCTCTGGCCACCTTTACCCCGTATCTCCTGTCTGTTCCCCATTTTTCCCTGTCTGTTCCCTGTTTTCCTGTGTGCCCTCGTTTTCCTGTCTGTTCCCTCGTTTTCCTGTCTGTGTCCCTCATTTTCCTGTCTGTTCCCTCATTTTCCTGTCTGTTTCCCTGTCTGTTCCTGTCTGTGTGCCCTTTTTCTGTCTGTGTCCCTCATTTTCCTGTCTGTTCCTGTCTGTTCCCCCATTTTCCTGTCTGTTCCCTCATTTTCCTGTCTGTTCCTCTCTGTTCCCTCATTTTCTGTCTGTTCCCCCATTTTCCTGTCTGTTCCCTTTTTCCTGTCTGTGTGCCCTCGTTTTCTGTCTGTGTGCCCTCAGATTCCTGTCTGTGTGCCCTCGTATTCCTGTCTGTGTGCCCGTTTTCCTGTCTGTGTGCCCTCGTTTTCCTGTCTGTGTGCCCTCGTATTCTGGTCTGTGTGCCCTCGTATTCCTGTCTGTGTGCCCTCGTATTCCTGTCTGTGTGCCCTCGTATTCTGTGTGTGCCCCTCGTATTCCTGTCTGTGTGCCCTCGTCATTTTTCCTGCTGTCGGTGCCTTCCGTATTCCCTGTCTGTGTGCCCTCGTTTTCCTGTCTGTGTGCTCCTCGTATTCCTGTCTGTGTGCCCTCGTTTCCTCCTTGGCCAAAGTCTTCGCATTCCTGTCTGTGTGTCTCTATTCTGCCTGTGTGCCTCGTATTCCCTGTCTGTAGTGCCTCCTGACCTTGCCCGTGTGCCCTCGTTTTCCTGTCTGTGTGCCCTCGTATTCCTGTCTGTGTGCCCTCGTATTCCTGTCTGTGTGCCCTCGTTTTCCTGTCTGTGTGCCCTCGTATTCCTGTCTGTGTCCCTCGTATTCCTGTCTGTGTCCCTCGTTTTCCTGTCTGTGTGCCCTCGTATTCCTGTCTGTGTGCCCTCGTATTCCTGTCTGTGTGCCCTCGTTTTCCTGTCTGTGTGCCCTCGTATTCCTGTCTGTTCCCTCGTATTCCTGTCTGTTCCCTCGTTTTCCTGTCTGTGTGCCCTCGTATTCCTGTCTGTGTGCCCTCGTATTCCTGTCTGTGTGCCCTCGTTTTCCTGTCTGTGTGCCCTCGTATTCCTGTCTGTTCCCTCGTATTCCTGTCTGTTCCCTCGTTTTCCTGTCTGTGTGCCCTCGTATTCCTGTCTGTGTGCCCTCGTATTCCTGTCTGTGTGCCCTCGTTTTCCTGTCTGTGTGCCCTCGTATTCCTGTCTGTGTGCCCTCGTATTCCTGTCTGTGTGCCCTCGTTTTCCTGTCTGTGTGCCCTCGTATTCCTGTCTGTGTGCCCTCATTTTCCTGTCTGTGTGCCCTCGTTTTCCTGTCTGTGTGCCCTCGTTTTCCTGTCTGTGTGCCCTCGTATTCCTGTCTGTGTGCCCTCGTATTCCTGTCTGTGTGCCCTCGTATTCCTGTCTGTGTGCCCTCGTATTCCTGTCTGTGTGCCCTCATATTCCTGTCGGTGTGCCCTCGTTTTCCTGTCTGTGTGCCCTCGTATTCCTGTCTGTGTGCCCTCGTATTCCTGTCTGTGTGCCCTCGTATTCCTGTCTGTGTGCCCTCGTATTCCTGTCTGTGTGCCCTCGTATTCCTGTCTGTGTGCCCTCGTATTCCTGTCGGTGTGCCCTCGTTTTCCTGTCTGTGTGCCCTCGTATTCCTGTCTGTGTGCCCTCGTATTCCTGTCTGTGTGCCCTCGTATTCCTGTCTGTGTGCCCTCGTATTCCTGTCGGTGTGCCCTCGTTTTCCTGTCTGTGTGCCCTCGTATTCCTGTCTGTGTGCCCTCGTTTTCCTGTCTGTGTGCCCTCGTATTCCTGTCTGTGTGCCCTCGTTTTCCTGTCTGTGTGCCCTCGTATTCCTGTCTGTGTGCCCTCGTTTTCCTGTCTGTGTGCCCTCGTATTCCTGTCTGTGTGCCCTCGTTTTCCTGTCTGTGTGCCCTCGTATTCCTGTCTGTGTGCCCTCGTTTTCCTGTCTGTGTGCCCTCGTATTCCTGTCTGTGTGCCCTCGTATTCCTGTCGGTGTTACAGACAGATGTTAGATCAGATCAACCCAAAAGGTCTCGGCTCCGTGCAAATAACATCTGAATAAAGACCCGCTTCAATAGCAAAAATACGGCAGGACTTTGAGTCGAACTGACATTTCGTTATCATCAACTTTGCCCTTCGGACGCAGGATCAGTCTGGCAGTAATGCATCTCAATTGGTCACATCTGTCTGTCTGGAGCACAACCTGAATGTGACATCCCACACGCTGCCATCCAACATCAAATCGCTCCGTTAAAACATGAACTTTACTTCCCATCAGGCGTTGAGAACGGAACTCCATCGCTCCTCAACAACCCGTGTGAATCTAGGATGCCTGCCAAATCGTATCCTTTTATTACCTACGTAGTGCACTACTTTTTTACCAAACCCCTATGGTCAAAACAAGTGCACTACTTTTGACCAAACCCTATGGTCAAAACAAGTGCACTACTTTTTTACCAAAACCCTATGGTCAAAACAAGTGCACTACTTTTTTACCAAAACTTTGTCAAAACAAGTACTTTTGACCAAAACCCTATATCAAAACAAGTGAATAAAACACTACTTTTTGCCAAACCCCTATGGTCAAAACAAGTGCACTATACAGGGAACAGGGGTGTCAATTGGGATACATACCCTGGAGTTTTGAATTTAAATACATGTGTTTGCTAACTGTGTGAGTAATGACTCAGGGTACTGAGGAATGGAAACGGGCTGTGAGGATCTCTCATTAAATGACACATGTCTGGTGTGCTGAGTGTGTACAGCATTCTAACTAATGACACATGTCTGGTGTACTGAGTGTTTTAACTCTATATCAAGGCACTAAGATCTCTGTCCGTATTTAATAAACCATGTGGACAAGGGAGACATTAATGAACCATTTTTACTGAGGATGTTGATGTGAGTTGAGCAGTAATACGGAGAAGGTACAATAAAAAAGACAAGATGATCAGGTGGCACTCACAAACTCATTTACTTAATAATGTTGACAACTTTTTCTTCTTTGCTTTCTTTGATTGTCATTGTTTTTTTAAAAGATGAGACAGAAATCAAATGCTAATTGTTACCCTGTGTTACTTACCCTGTGTTACTTACCCTGTGTTACTTACCCTGTGTTACCTACGCTATGTATCTTACCCTGTGTTACTTACCCTGTGTTACCTACTCTATGTATCTTACCCTGTGTTACCTACGCTATGTAACTTACCCTGTGTTACTTACCCTGTGTTACTTACCCTGTGTTACCTACGCTATGTATCTTACCCTGTGTTACTTACCCTGTGTTACCTACGCTATGTAACTTACCCTGTGTTACTTACCCTGTGTTACTTACCCTGTGTTACCTACGCTATGTAACTTACCCTGTGTTACCTACGCTATGTATCTTACCCTGTGTTACCTACGCTATGTAACTTACCCTGTGTTACCTACGCTATGTAACTTACCCTGTGTTACCTACGCTATGTAACTTACCCTGTGTTACTTACCCTGTGTTCCCTAGGCTATGTAACTTACCCTGTGTTACCTACCCTGTGTTACTTACCCTGTGTTACCTACTCTATGTAACTTACCCTGTGTAACTTACCTTGTGTTCATCACCCTGTGTTCCTCACCCTGTGTTACTCACCCTGTGTGCCTCACCCTGTGTTATGCAGTCTGTGTTACTCACCCTGTGTGCCTCACCCTGTGTTATGCAGTCTGTGTTACTCACCCTGTGTTACTCACCCTGTGTTCCTCACCCTGTGTTACTCACCCTGTGTTCCTCACCCTGTGTTACTGCAGCCTGTGTTACTCACCCTGTGTGCCTCACCCTGTGTTATGCAGTCTGTGTTACTCACCCTGTGTTACTCACCCTGTGTTACTCACCCTGTGTTCCTCACCCTGTGTTACTCACCCTGTGTTACTCACCCTGTGTTACCTCACCCTGTGTTACTCACCTATGTGCCTCACCCTGTTACGCGTCTTTATAACCTTATGTTTCTTACCCTATTTTACTTACCTGTGTGTCCTGCCCTGTGTCTTATCCTGTGTGTCTTACCCTGTGTGTCTTATCCTGTGTGTCTTATCCTGTGTGTATCTTATCCTGTGTGTCTTACCCTGTGTGTCTTACCCTGTGTGTCTTACCTGTGTGTCTTACCCTGTGTGTCTTACACTATGTGTCTTACCCTGTGTTTCTTACCCTGTATGTCTTACCCTGTGTGTCTTACCCTGGCACACAGCTCAGAATAGAACTATGACGGGTGCACAGTACTACATAGACCCTCTATTCCACATAGAGACTCTATTCCACATCAGGTAACTGATGCAGCAGTAGAATCAGATTTTAAAAACAGATACAAAAATACACCTCATGGAACAGCAGGGACTGTGAAGAGACACCACGCACAAGCAAAGACACGTGCCGAACACTCACTCCTGATTAAATATGCACTCTATAAACACGTACAACATGGATTTTTAAATACAAACACTTAAAACCCTCTTGAGTAGATTGCTGCACCAGTGGCTCACATGTTGACATGAGTTTTGAATATTGAATATCTCCCTCCTCAGTCTGTAAGCAGATTCCATTGCATGGATCTCTTTCTCTACACATGAGAGGATCTGGACAAGGAAAAAAACAGCGGTTGAGCTTCAAACTAAATGAGTTACCATCATAGAAAGATGAGACTCTGATCAACAGTCCAGTGGTTT
>NW_025753696.1:0-10261 GCF_021184085.1 Oncorhynchus gorbuscha | reverse complement strand
CAACCTGCAGTTTATTATCGAGTCTCCAGTCAGTTCTCGTGATTACGAGTGAAATTGTTTTTATGCTTTATTTACCGCTCCGATTTGTCTAGGAGTATTGCTATTTCCTTAAACTGGATTAAAGACTCTGTTTTCGCCAAGTCGCTTTTGGGTCCTCATTCACCTGCATAACAGAAGGATCCGACCAAAGAATGGACCCAGCGACTACAGACGCCGT
Source organism: Oncorhynchus gorbuscha (assembly GCF_021184085.1). NCBI lineage: Eukaryota > Metazoa > Chordata > Actinopteri > Salmoniformes > Salmonidae > Oncorhynchus > Oncorhynchus gorbuscha. The sequence goes on along the minus strand of NW_025753696.1, from coordinate 10,044 downwards.
AACACTGCCGTCGAGATCCAAGGAGCCATGCTCGGCAGACACGAGCAGGAATTGTCTGCTGCTCGTCATGCCATGGAGAACCTGGCCGCTCAGGTTTCCGACCTCTCTGGACAGTTCCAGAGTCTTCGTCTCGTGCCACCTGTTACTTCCTGGTCTGCCGAGCCTCCGGAACCTAGGGTTAATAACCCACCTTGCTACTCCGGGCAGCCCAAGGAGTGCCGCTCCTTTCTCACCCAGTGTGATATTGTGTTCTCTCTCCAACCCAACACATACTCTAGAGAGAGAGCTCGGGTTGCTTACGTCATTTCACTCCTTACTGGCCGGGCTCGAGAGTGGGGCACAGCTATCTGGGAGGCAAGGGCTGATTGTTCAAACAATTACCAGAACTTTAAAGAGGAGATGATTCGGTTTTTGACCGTTCAGTTTTTGGTAGGGAGGCTTCTAGGGCCCTGGCTTCCCTATGCCAAGGTGATCGATCCATAACGGATTACTCTATAGAGTTTCGCACTCTTGCTGCCTCTAGTGACTGGAACGAGCCGGCGCTGCTCGCTCGTTTTCTGGAGGGACTCCACGCAGTGGTCAAAGATGAGATTCTCTCCCGGGAGGTTCCTTCCAGTGTGGACTCTTTGATTGCTCTCGCCATCCGCATAGAACGACGGGTAGATCTTCGTCACCAAGCTCGTGGAAGAGAGCTCGCAACGGTGTTTCCCTGCTCCGCATCGCAACCATCTCCTCCTCTGGCTCAGAGACTGAGCCCATGCAGCTGGGAGGTATTCGCATCTCGACTAAGGAGAGGGAACGGAGGATCACCAACCGCCTGTGCCTCTATTATGGATTTGATGGACATTTTGTCAATTCATGTCCAGTAAAGCCAGAGCTCATCAGTAAGCGGAGGGCTACTGGTGAGCGCTACTACTCAGGTCTCTCCATCTAGATCCTGTACTACTATGTCGGTCCATCTACGCTGGACCGGTTCGGGTGCTACATGCAGTGCCTTGATAGACTCTGGGGCTGAGGGTTGTTTCATGGACGAAGCATGGGCTCGGAAACATGACATTCCTTTCAGACAGTTAGACAAGCCTACGCCCATGTTCGCCTTAGATGGTAGTCATCTTCCCAGTATCAGATTTGAGACACTACCTTTAACCCTCACAGTATCTGGTAACCACAGTGAGACTATTTCTTTTTTGATTTTTCGTTCACCTTTTACACCTGTTGTTTTGGGTCATCCCTGGCTAGTATGTCATAATCCTTCTATTAATTGGTCTAGTAATTCTATCCTATCCTGGAACGTTTCTTGTCATGTGAAGTGTTTAATGTCTGCCATCCCTCCCATTTCTTCTGTCCCCACTTCTCAGGAGGAACCTGGCGATTTGACAGGAGTGCCGGAGGAATATCATGATCTGCGCACGGTCTTCAGTCGGTCCCGAGCCAACTCCCTTCCTCCTCACCGGTCGTATGATTGTAGTATTGATCTCCTTCCGGGGACCACTCCTCCTCGGGGTAGACTATACTCTCTGTCGGCTCCCGAACGTAAGGCTCTCGAGGATTATTTGTCTGTGTCTCTTGACGCCGGTACCATAGTGCCTTCTTCCTCTCCGGCCGGGGCGGGGTTTTTTTTTGTTAAGAAAAGGACGGTACTCTGCGCCCTGCGTGGATTATCGAGGGCTGAATGACATAACGGTTAAGAATCGTTATCCGCTTCCCCTTATGTCATCAGCCTTCGAGATTCTGCAGGGAGCCAGGTGCTTTACTAAGTTGGACCTTCGTAACGCTTACCATCTCGTGCGCATCAGAGAGGGGGACGAGTGGAAAACGGCGTTTAACACTCCGTTAGGGCATTTTGAGTACCGGGTTCTGCCGTTTGGTCTCGCCAATGCGCCAGCTGTTTTTCAGGCATTAGTTAATGATGTTCTGAGAGACATGCTGAACATCTTTGTTTTTGTCTACCTTGACGATATCCTGATTTTTTCACCGTCACTCGAGATTCATGTTCAGCACGTTCGACGTGTTCTCCAGCGCCTTTTAGAGAATTGTCTCTACGTGAAGGCTGAGAAGTGCTCTTTTCATGTCTCCTCCGTTACTTTTCTCGGTTCCGTTATTTCCGCTGAAGGCATTCAGATGGATTCCGCTAAGGTCCAAGCTGTCAGTGAGTGGCCCGTTCCAAGGTCACGTGTCGAGTTGCAGCGCTTTCTAGGTTTCGCTAATTTCTATCGGCGTTTCATTCGTAATTTCGGTCAAGTTGCTGCCCCTCTCACAGCTCTTACTTCTGTCAAGACGTGTTTTAAGTGGTCCGGTTCCGCCCAGGGAGCTTTTGATCTTCTAAAGAACGTTTTACGTCCGCTCCTATCCTCGTTACTCCTGACGTCACTAGACAATTCATTGTCGAGGTTGACGCTTCAGAGGTAGGCGTGGGAGCCATTCTATCCCAGCGCTTCCAGTCTGACGATAAGGTTCATCCTTGCGCTTATTTTTCTCATCGCCTGTCGCCATCTGAACGCAACTATGATGTGGGTAACCGCGAACTGCTCGCCATCCGCTTAGCCCTAGGCGAATGGCGACAGTGGTTGGAGGGGGCGACCGTTCCTTTTGTCGTTTGGACAGACCATAAGAACCTTGAGTACATCCGTTCTGCCAAACGACTTAATGCTCGTCAAGCTCGTTGGGCGTTATTTTTCGCTCGTTTCGAGTTTGTGATTTCTTACCGTCCGGGTAGCAAGAACACCAAGCCTGATGCCTTATCCCGTCTTTTTAGTTCTTCTGTGGCTTCTACTGATCCCGAGGGGATTCTTCCTTATGGGCGTGTTGTCGGGTTGACAGTCTGGGGAATTGAAAGACAGGTTAAGCAAGCACTCACGCACACTGCGTCGCCGCGCTTGTCCTAGTAACCTTCTTTTCGTTCCTGTTTCCACTCGTCTGGCTGTTCTTCAGTGGGCTCACTCTGCCAAGTTAGCTGGTCATCCCGGTGTTCGAGGCACTCTTGCTTCTATTCGCCAGCGCTTTGGTGGCCGACTCAGGAGCGTGACACGCGCCGTTTCGTGGCTGCTTGTTCGGACTGCGCGCAGACTAAGTCAGGTAACTCTCCTCCTGCCGGTCGTCTCAGACCGCTCCCCATTCCTTCTCGACCATGGTCTCACATCGCCCTAGACTTCATTACCGGTCTGCCTTTGTCTGCGGGGAAGACTGTGATTCTTACGGTTGTCGATAGGTTCTCTAAGGCGGCACATTTCATTCCTCTCGCTAAACTTCCTTCCGCTAAGGAGACGGCACAAATCATCATCGAGAATGTGTTCAGAATTCATGGCCTCCGTTAGACGCCGTTTCAGACAGAGGTCCGCAATTCACGTCACAGTTTTGGAGGGAGTTCTGTCGTTTGATTGGTGCGTCCGTCAGTCTCTCTTCCGGGTTTCATCCCCAGTCTAACGGTCAAGCAGAGAGGGCCAATCAGACGATTGGTCGCATACTACGCAGCCTTTCTTTCAGAAACCCTGCGTCTTGGGCAGAACAGCTCCTGGGCAGAATACGCTCACAACTCGCTTCCTTCGTCTGCTACCGGGTTATCTCCGTTTCAGAGTAGTCTGGGTTACCAGCCTCCTGTTCTCATCCCAGCTTGCCGAGTCCAGCGTTCCCTCCGCTCAAGCGTTTGTCCAACGTTGTGAGCGCACCTGGAGGAGGGTGAGGTCTGCACTTTGCCGTTACAGGGCACAGACTGTGAGAGCCGCCAATAAACGTAGGATTAAGAGTCCAAGGTATTGTTGCGGCCAGAGAGTGTGGCTTTCCACTCGCAACCTTCCTCTTACGACAGCTTCTCGTAAGTTGACTCCGCGGTTCATTGGTCCGTTCCGTGTCTCCCAGGTCGTCAATCCTGTCGCTGTGCGACTGCTTCTTCCGCGACATCTTCGTCGCGTCCATCCTGTCTTCCATGTCTCCTGTGTCAAGCCCTTTCTTCGCACCCCGTTCGTCTTCCCCTCCCCCTCCCGTCCTTGTCGAGAGCGCACCTATTTACAAGGTACGTAGGATCATGGACATGCGTTCGGGGACGGGGTCACCAATACTTAGTGGATTGGGAGGGTTACGGTCCTGAGGAGAGGAGTTGGGTTCCGTCTCGGGACGTGCTGGACCGTTCACTGATTGATGATTTCCTCCGTTGCCGCCAGATTCCTCTCGAGTGCGCCAGGAGGCGCCGGTGAGTGGGGGGTACTGTCATGTTTTGTCTTATATTGTCTTGTCATTTTGCTTTTCCTTCTGTTCGTTTTCCCCTGCTGGTCTTTTTGGTTCGTTCCCCTTTTTCTCTCTCCCTCCCTCTCTCTTCTCTCTGTCGTTCCGTTCCTGCTCCCAGCTGTTCCTATTCCCCTAATCAATCATTTAGTCTTCCCACACCTGTTCCCTATCTTTTCCCTGATTAGAGTCCCTATTTCTCCCCTTGTTTTCCGTTTCTGCCCTGTCGGATCCTTGTATATTGTTCACCGTGCTGTGTCTTTGTATCGCCCTGTCGTGTCGTGTTTCCCTCAGATGCTGCGTGGTGAGCAGGTGTCTGAGTCTGCTACGGTCAAGTGCCTTCCCGAGGCAACCTGCAGTTTATTATCGAGTCTCCAGTCAGTTCTCGTGATTACGAGTGAAATTGTTTTTATGCTTTATTTACCGCTCCGATTTGTCTAGGAGTATTGCTATTTCCTTAAACTGGATTAAAGTGTTTGCCCTTTTTGTAGATTAAACATTGTAAAAGACACAAAGTAGAAAATGTAGACTTGTTTCACAGATCCTCAACTTTTCACATTACACTCACTGGGTCTAGTTGAGGGGAAAGGCATCATATCTAATGATATTTCTGCTTCACATTCAAAGCAGTATTGCAGGCAGGATAATGTTTCTTTGGTTACGTGAGGTATTAGAGACGAACCCGGAGACTTTGTCAAATGGTAGGTCCAAAAGATTGAATGGAGTCAGTTGGAGCAGCAGCCAGAGGCCTTCCCCAGTTGCGATGGAGGAACGGGTGTCTCCGGTAAAACATCACTCGTCCATTTAAATGGACAGCTTCTACAGAACTGATGGATCTTTTGGAGCCCAGAATGGACCGATGGAGAATGCTTTTCTGAAATCAGCATTCGGCATATGACGGTTTAACGGACTTTGCCCATCTCCCGGACCACACCCTGTCAAACGTGGGGTTATTTAGCGCACAGGCGGGTCACCACGGGTTGTTTGTCACAAAAAGGTACTATGCAGTTGACCACGAAAAAGCTATACCTGGCCACTGTCAGACCGGATAGGGACGCTTTCAAAACTTTCGGGGAGTTTAAAGGTTGAGTGTCCTCATCTCCTGCTTGCGGATTGTTCTGTGCGTGTTCCACGGCTGTCTCCAATGGATGAGATCAGCGATCTGGGTTTGCACTTCCCAGAGTTATATGCCAGATGGCCGAATAACGACGGGAATGTCAAAATCTCAGGCAGGAGAGGATAGCGCCAGGATTACGCGCTGGAGTTCAAGCTTGCGTTGCAGTCCTCTGGGTTGATTTGATTTGTGGTCCACTGTTTGACCACTACAGACTTGTGCCAATTGAGCTGGACGGGAATGAAGGAGATAAGAATGGAGAGGGTCCACCGCTCTGATCACTGGACGAAAGCAAACCTTGAGTCATTTTACGTTCATATCGAAAAGGGCTCGAAATTGCTATCGGTCCATACTTAGGCGTTCGGAGACGGGTGGAGCACATGATGTCAAAGCTATCCAGGTATCACAGAAGCTGCCGAAGATCCAGTCCAATGGAGTTGGGACATAGCTTCCACGGCATCACAAGAATGGCCACGAATAGATCCGACACCGCCAAGGAGATTACGGAGAGTAGTCACGCCTAGATCTAAGGTGTCGAAATTTGATCCAGCGGCGCCGTCAAGCGATTCCCAAAAGGTAGACGATCAGCATGAACAGGACGCACCCGGTGAGAACCCTTGTTGGAGCTTGTTTCAGCACCTGCGGTTTCGTTGTCAGATTTCCCATTGACTTTTTCCCTCTTTTGTGCGCATATCAAATATAGCGTCTTTAGCGTCTTCCACACTCAGGCGTTCAGTGCTCCCTTTATTCATTATGCATTCAACTTCGTTTTGGAGACCTTAAGTTGGGGATTCTACTGGTACCTTAATAACTTTCCTTTTCCTACTACTAACTACCTTAATAGCCGGCCAGTTATAAGAACCTCAGTTATTTTCTTACTCTGAGCAGTAAAACATTGTCCATTGTCGTGAATAGGTGACACTGGGGGACATAACATCCTGAGCAATCAGTCTTTTATATAGTGAATGGATCCTTAATGGTTGAGTGGTGCTCATGCTTGACGATGGCTGAAGACCCATCCTCTTAAAGGCCCAGTGCAAATGAGGATAATGTCCAGGGGTGAAATCAGAGGAGTGTTTGGCCTGCCTGGTTACATCAGCAGGTTAAATTAGTACCAATATGAAAGAGAGCTCCAAACCAGGGTTCCAAAACAGCTAGTTTTCAGTTTTCCCCCGAGTATGCCATACTCAGACAGTCGCTAAATTCAGTAGTGAAAGCCCGTTGCTAACTAAGAAGATATTTGTTTTTCACCTTATCGAAACAATCACAGTAAGGTACTTATACTGAAGAAAATATAAATGCAACATGTAAGAGTTGATCCCATGTTTCCCAGGAGCAGAAATAAAAGATTCCAGAAATGTTCCATATGTCACAAAAATCGTGGGACCAAATTTGGGTACAAATTTGTTTACATCCCTGTTAGTGAGCATTTCTCCTTTGCCAAGAAAATCCATCCACCTGACAGGTGGGCATATCGTGTAGCTGATTATACAGCATGATCATTACACAAGTCACCTTGTGCTGGGGACAATAATAGGCCACTCTAACACTCATCGCCACAGAGAAATTCATTTCTCACGGAGCGAAACATCTATAGATCAAGAAAATCTAAAGAAATCAATCAATCAGTTAGCTATTGTATGAGATGAGTGGAAAATCTGCACTTGTCACTAATCCACGTGTCACCCCTTCCCGCTGTATGGCACTTGGCGAATGCTCCAGCCGGCTTCCAATCCTTCTGCCACTGATTTTTTCTCCCCCCTCCTTGTCTGGGAGTGGTGGTTTATATCTGTTGAATTCTGGCTATCTAGTTGGGCTTTACTCAGTCTGCGCCACGCATGTGTCTCTGGTACGTAAGGTGCTTGGTAGACTGCTGGAAGCATGACCTATAAGAAAGGCTGAGAAATGCGTGCCTAAATGAGCCGTCTCCTTTCTGGGTTATCGCATTTCCACTTGGGGGTGGTGATGGAGTGTGACCGCATTAAGGCTGTGCGTAATTGGCCAACTCCGACCACGGTAAAGGCGGTGCAGCGGTTTTGGGGTTTTGCCAACTACTACCAGAGGTTTATCCGGGTTTTGGCCAGGTAGCTGCTCCCATTACCTCACTGCTGAAGGGGGGCCCGGTGCGGCTTGCGGTGGTCAGCAGAGGCGACAGAGCTTTCAACAAGTTGAAGGCGCTGTTCACCGATGCACCCGTGTTGGTGCACCCGGACCCTCTAGCATTCATAGTGGAGGTGGACGCGTCCAGGCTGGGGTGGGTGCCGTGCTATCACAGCGCTCGGTGACGCCACCAAAGCTCGCCCCAGCACTTTTTTTGAGGAAGCTCAGTCTGTGCGGAGCATGACTATGATGTGAGGGACCGGGAGTTGTTAGCGGTGGTCAGGGCTCTGAAGGTGTGGAGACACTGGCTTGAGGGGGCTGAGCACCCCTTTCTCATCTGACCACCACCAGAATTTGGAGTATATTCGGGCAGCTAGAGACTGAACCCACGTCAGGCAAGGTGGGCCATGTTCTTCACCCGATTCCGTTTACATTGTCATATAGACCGGGCCCCCAGAACATAAAAGGCTGACGCACTGTCCTGTCTTTACGACACGGAGGATGGGTCCACCGAACCCACTCCCATCCTTCCCGCCTCGAGGATGATGGCACCAGTGGTATGGGAGGGTGGACTCGGACATCGAGCGGGCTATGGGCGGAGCCCGCGCCTCCTCAGTGTCCAACTGGGTGGAAGTACGTGCCGCTTGGTGTCCGGACCAACTGATTCAGTGGGCTCACGTCCTACCCCTCGGGTCACCCTGGGGTGGCAAGGACAGTGGGGGCCTCCGGGAGAAGTATTGGTGGCCCACCTTGGCTAGGGACGTTAGGGTTTATGTCTCTTCCCAGCCCGGTGTGCTCGAGTAAGGCTCCTAGGCACCTTCCTAGATGGAAGTTACAACCCCTCCCCGTTCCACAATGGCCATGGTCATCACCTATCCGTAGATTTCCTGACCATCTCCGCTGTCTCAGGGAACACTACGGTTTTGGTGATTGTGGATGGGTTCTCTAAGTCCTGCCGTCTCCTCCCGCGTTCCGGTCTCCCTAAAGCCCCACAGCATGCGGAGGCATTATTCACCCACGCCTCTTCCGGCACTACGGGGTGCCAGAGGACATTGTATCTGATCGAGGATCACAGTTCACGTCCCGTGTATGGAGGGTGTTCAGGGAGCATTTGGGGGTCTCTGTCAGCCTGACCTCCGGTTATCACCCAGAGAGTAATGGGCAGGTGGAGAGAGTGAACCAGGAGGTGGGTAGGTTTCTGCGGTCGTATTGCCAGGATCGGCCAGGGGAGTGGGCACGATACATTCCCTGGGCTGAAATGGCCCAGAACTCACTATGCCACTCCTCTACTAATGTGTCCCCTTTTCAGTGTGTGTTGGGGTACCAGCCGGTCCTGGCACCATGGCATCCAAGCCAGACCAAGGCTCCTGCGGTGGAGGAATGGGTACAGGGCTCCAAGGAGACCTGGAGGGCTGTCCAGGAATCTCTACAACAAGCGAGTGGATGGCAGAAGAGGAGTGCTGACCGCCACCGCAGTGAGGCCCCGTGTTTGTACCGGGGGACAGGGTCTGGCTCTCGACCCAAAACCTACCCCTCCGCTTGCCCTGCCGGAAGCTGGGTCCGCAGTGTGTAGGGCCATTTAAAGTCCTGAGGAGAATAGACGAGGTGCGTTATCGATTACAACTCCCTTCCTATTATCGTATTAACCCCTCGTTTCATGTGTCTCTCCTCAGGCCGGTGGTAGCTGGTCCCCTGCAGGACAGTGAGGTGCCGGAGGTCTCCCCCCCTCTGGACATCGAGGGGTCCCCGCTATACGATCCGGGCCATTCTGGACTCAAGACGCCGGGTGAGGGGCCTGCAGTACCTCGTGGACTGGGAGGGTGCGGTCCGGAGAGGAGAGGTGCTGGGTACCGGTGGGGGACATCTTGGACCCATCCATGTTGAGGGATTTCCATCGCCTCCATCCGGATCGCCCTGCACCTCGTCCTCGCGACGGGTCGGCTCGCTGCGGGAGCCGCGTGTCAGGGGGGTACTGTCACGAGTCCGACCGAGGGTGGCTTCCCTTCCCGGTCAGGTGGCTCTCGGCGGTCGTCGTCACCGGCCTATTAGCTGCCACTGATTGTCTTTCCTCCCCCTCCTTGTATGTTTATTGGTAGCACCTGTTTGTGATGATTAGTTGGGCTTCTTTAGACAGCCGGCCCGCCTGTTTGTTGTGAGGGATTAATTATTGTAACCTTCGGCTCTGTAGTAGAGGAACGTGTTTGTTCCCGGTTGTGCATTTTTCAGTTGTACATTTTTCATTCCCCGTGTTTGGGGCCGTTATTATTGTGAGCACCCTGTGGTGCGTTGGTGCAATTAAAGAGCACAGCATTGCACTCTCTGTCTCCTGCGTTTGACTCCACACCCACGACACCCGGAGCATTACAATGGGACTGTTGTAGAATATAGTATAATGTGACTCTATTAAAATGTGGAATGTAGAATGTAGAATGTAGTAGAATGTGGTAGAATGTGACTGTAGTAGAATTGGACTGTAGTAGAATGTAATACAATGTGACTGTAGTAGAATGTATTAGAATGTGGCTGTAGTAGAATGTAGTAGAATGTGACTGTAGTAGAATGTAGTAGAATGTGACTGTAGTAGAATGTAGTAGAATGTGACTGTAGTAGAA
>NW_025753695.1:0-10261 GCF_021184085.1 Oncorhynchus gorbuscha | reverse complement strand
GACGCCACTAACGCTAGCTAATTGGAGACGTTTTACAAGGGAAGCACTTATCACTTTGCTTATTAAAAATGCTTATTGGAAGCAATAAAAACACATTATGTTGGGGGAAATTAATCTCGTGTATTGCCCAGGAACATAATGCAATTGTAATATGTGCCATGTTCTCTCGTAATGACTGCTGTTCAGTTTATTAGCCCTGATGACAGAGGAGCCGTGGCAGGAATCGCTTATTGTTTGACACAGGTTGATGGATGTACAGTGTAAGTCAGTGTTCGAGCACATGCATGGTATGTTTGCGTGGGGTGGGGGGGAGTATATGGCGAATATACCACGGCTCAGGGAAGTTCTTTAGGGAAGACGCAGCGGGAGTGCCTGATACAGCCCTTAGCCGTGGTATATTGGTCGTATACCACAAACACCTGAGGTGCCTCGTTGGTGTTACAAAGTGGATTCCACACGGTATTAAAGCAGTAAAAATACATGTTTTGTCGTACCCGTGCTATGCGGTCTGATATACCACGGCTGTCAGCCAATCAGCATTCAGGGCTTGAAACAGCCCAGTTTTATAATGTGCAGTAACTCACCGTGCAACCTGGGCCAGGTTTGCTGTAACGTGTGATAAACATGTACATATGCTATCCCTATCTCCCCCTTCTTCTTCTTCTTCGTTTGTCTGAAGGGAGGTGCAGTGAGGGAGGTAACCCTGGTGCGTACAGTACACACCTTTCTCAGCTGTGTTTATTATGCCGACTGGAGGCAGGCCAGGAGACAACGCAGTGACAACCAGGTCCCCAGAGAGAGGAGAGAGGGGAGAGAGAGAGAGAGAGAGAGAGAGAGAGAGGGGGAGAGAGAGAGGGGAGAGAGAGAGAGAGAGAGAGAGAGAGAGAGAGAGAGAGAGAGAGAGAGAGAGAGAGAGAGAGAGAGAGAGAGAGAGAGAGAGAGAGAGAGAGAGAGAGAGAGAGAGAGAGAGAGGGAGAGAGAGAGAGAGAGAGGGAGAGAGAGAGAGAGAGAGAGAGAGAGAGAGAGAGAGAGAGAGGAGAGTTGATATCTAATTGTGGGGGTTTTAGATCTGCAGTGGTATGAAGGTTCAGGAACTATCCAGTGTTTATTGATCTGCACAGGAACTCTCCTGTGTTTATTGATCTGCAGTGATATGAAGGGTTCAGGAACTATATCAGTGTTTTAGATCTGCAGTGGTATGAAGGGTCCAGGAACCTCCAGTGTTTATTGATCTGCAGTGATATGAAGGGTCCAGGAACTCTCCTGTGTTTATTGATCTGCAGTGATATGAAGGGTTCAGGAACTCTCCTGTGTTTATTGATCTGCAGTGATATGAAGGGTCCAGGAACTCTCCTGTGTTTATTGATCTGCAGTGATATGAAGGGTTCAGGAACTCTCCTGTGTTTATTGATCTGCAGTGATATGAAGGGTCCAGGAACTCTCCTGTGTTTATTGATCTGCAGTGATATGAAGGGTTCAGGAACTATCCAGTGTTTATTGATCTGCAGTGCTATGAAGGGTCCAGGAACACCTCTCCTGTGTTTATTGATCTGCAGTGATATGAAGGGTTCAGGAACACCTCTCCCGTGTTGATTGATCTGCAGTGATATGAAGGGTTCAGGAACACCTCTCCTGTGTTTATTGATCTGCAGTGATATGAAGGGTCCAGGAACACCTCTCCTGTGTTCATTGATCTGCAGTGATATGAAGGGTTCAGGAACACCACCAAACACCAGACCTTTCTTTGTTGTCTGATGAGTGTGGTTCTTACCAAGTTTACCAAGTTCTTTCCAAGTTTTGCGCCAATTTATTTGTGATCCAATTTATAGCTTTTTGCAATCAAGCAATGCAATTCAATGTTGTCTTTCATTGGAGGAACTGATTAGAATGTGTAGGAAAACATAATTATTCCCCAATGAGATTAATTATGAACAAGTCAAATGTTAAAACCAACCTGACTAGTTATTGATCCTACTGCCAGTCCTATTCTTAATCCTACTGCCAGTCCTATTCTTAATCCTACTACCAGTCCTATTCTTAATCCTACTGCCAGTCCTATTCTTAATCCTACTGCCAGTCCTATTCTTAATCCTACTGCTAGTCATATTCTTAATCCTACTGCCAGTCCTATTCTTAATCCTACTGCCAGTCCTATTCTTAATCCTACTGCCAGTCCTATTCTTAATCCTACTGCCAGTCCTATTCTTAATCCTACTGCTAGTTATATTCTTAATCCTACTGCTAGTCCTATTCTTAATCCTACTGCCAGTCCTATTCTTAATCCTACTGCCAGTCCTATTCTTAATCCTACTGCCAGTCCTATTCTTAATCCTACTGCCAGTCCTATTCTTAATCCTACTGCCAGTCCTATTCTTAATCCTACTGCCAGTCCTATTCTTAATCCTACTGCTAGTCCTATTCTTAATCCTACTGCTAGTCCTATTCTTAATCCTACTGCCAGTCCTATTCTTAATCCTACTGCCAGTCCTATTCTTAATCCTACTGCCAGTCCTATTCTTAATCCTACTGCCAGTCCTATTCTTAATCCTACTGCCAGTCCTATTCTTAATCCTACTAACAGTCCTATTCTTAATCCTACTGCCAGTCCTATTCTTAATCCTACTGCCAGTCCTATTCTTAATCATACTGCCAGTCCTATTCTTAATCCTACTAACAGTCCTATTCTTAATCCTACTGCCAGTCCTATTCTTAATCCTACTGCCAGTCCTATTCTTAATCCTACTAACAGTCCTATTCTTAATCATACTGCCAGTCCTATTCTTAATCCTACTAACAGTCCTATTCTTAATCCTACTGCCAGTCCTATTCTTAATCCTACTGCCAGTCCTATTCTTAATCCTACTGCCAGTCCTATTCTTAATCCTACTGCCAGTCCTATTCTTAATCCTACTGCCAGTCCTATTCTTAATCCTACTAACAGTCCTATTCTTAATCATACTGCCAGTCCTATTCTTAATCCTACTGCCAGTCCTATTCTTAATCCTACTGCCAGTCCTATTCTTAATCCTACTAACAGTCCTATTCTTAATCCTACTGCCAGTCCTATTCTTAATCCTACTGCCAGTCCTATTCTTAATCCTACTAACAGTCCTATTCTTAATCATACTGCCAGTCCTATTCTTAATCCTACTAACAGTCCTATTCTTAATCCTACTGCCAGTCCTATTCTTAATCCTACTAACAGTCCTATTCTTAATCCTACTGCCAGTCCTATTCTTAATCCTACTGCTAGTTATATTCTTAGTCCTACTGCTAGTCCTATTCTTAATCCTACTAACAGTCCTATTCTTAATCCTACTGCTAGTTAAATTCTTAATCCTACTGCTAGTCCTATTCTTAATCCTACTGCCAGTCCTATTCTTAATCCTACTGCTAGTTATATTCTTAATCCTACTGCAAGTCCTATTCTTACTCTTGCTGCCAGTCCTATTCTTATTCCTACTGCCAGTCCTTTTCTATAAATAATGGTTCTATTATAAATCACCTCATCGTCACCAAAATAATAATTTATATTTGATTTAAATCTAGACTTTAGAAAGGGTTGAGTTTATTCTGTGCAGAGAGAAACTGTTCTGAGAAGCTTACATTAGAATATGATTCAGGTCTATCCTCAACTGAGGTGAATATATAGTCACCCCCCCAGCCCTGCCTCCCTTCCCCATCCGGACCCCCCCCCCCTTTAATCAGAAACAGTTGTGACAAAGGCAATACGCTGAGACCGAGGTGACAGCTGAATATCTGGTAGTTCTGGCTGGCTCTACATGTACACACTAGGAACAGTCTGGGTTGAAGGCCCCCACCCTGTGTAATATAATAACATGGTTGTTTGATTGTCAGTGTGATAAACATCAGAGCATAGATGTTCCATTTATCAAATTACCAAGTTAGCAAGGGTTGACAGAGACCCCAATTCACCACCTAATGAATGACAGCTTCGAGAGGACAGAGGCCAAACCAGGCAGCAGAGGGGGGAAGGAAGGACTCATTGAGAGGACAGACAGGCTGGTGGGCGGAGACCAAACCAGGCAGCAGAGGGGGAAGGAAGGACTCATTGAGAGGACAGACAGGCTGGTGGGCGGAGACCAAACCAGGCAGCAGAGGAGGGAAGGAAGGACTCATTGAGAGGACAGACAGGCTGGTGGGCGGAGACCAAACCAGGCATCAGAGGGGGAAGGAAGGACTCATTGAGAGGACAGAGGCCAAACCAGGCAGCAGAGGGGGAAGGAAGGACTCATTGAGAGGACAGAGAGAGACCAAACCAGGCAGCAGAGGGGGAAGGAAGGACTCATTGAGAGGACAGACAGGCTGGTGGGCGGAGACCAAACCAGGCAGCAGAGGGGGAAGGGGAGGACTCATTGGGAAAGGATTGGGAGGCCAAACCAGGTATCAGAGGGGGATGGAAGGACTCATTGAGAGGATAGAGGCCAAACCAGGCATCAGAGGGGGAAGGAAGGACTCATTGAGAGGATAGAAAGACCAGGTGGGCGGAGGCCAAACCAGACATCAGAGGGGGAAGGAAGGACTCATTGAGAGGAAAGAAAGACCAGGTGGGCGGAGGCCAAACCAGACATCAGAGGGGGAAGGAAGGACTCATTGAGAGGAAAGAAAGACCAGGTGGGCGGAGGCCAAACCAGACATCAGAGGGGGAAGGAAGGACTCATTGAGAGGAAAGAAAGACCAGGTGGGCGGAGGCCAAACCAGGTATCAGAGGGGGAAGGGAGGACTCATTGAGGGGAAAGAAAGACCAGGTGGGCGGAGGCCAAACCAGGTATCAGAGGGGGAAGGGAGGACTCATGTCATCGTAACGTTTTTCCAAACTGCGTGTCCAGAGAGCTTATGAATTGTAAAGTGGTGTCTGCTTTTTGCCTGCATCAGAATGGCCATGAAACGGCTGAATGACTACCAGATTGGTGATAAGGTGCTGCCAGGACCAGAGTAGACCAGGACCAGAATAGACCAGGACCAGAGTAGACCAGGACCAGAGTAGACCAGGACCAGAGTAGACCAGGACTAGAATAGACCAGGACTAGAATAGACCAGGACCAGAGTAGACCAGGACCAGAGTAGACCAGGACCAGGACCAGAGCAGACCAGGACCAGAGTAGAACAGGACCAGAGTAGACCAGGACCAGAGTAGACCAGTACCAGCGTAGACCAGTACCAGCGTAGACCAGGACCAGAGTAGACCAGGACCAGCGTAGACCAGGACCAGAGTAGACCAGGACCAGAGTAGACCAGGACCAGAGTAGACCAGGAACAGAGTAGACCAGGACCAGATTAGACCAGGACTAGAATAGACCAGGACCAGAGTAGACCAGGACCAGAGTAGAACAGAATAGACCAGGACCAGATTAGACCAGGACTAGAATAGACCAGGACCAGAGTAGACCAGGACCAGAGTAGAACAGAATAGACCAGAACCAGAGTAGAACAGAATAGACCAGGACCAGAGTAGACCGGAGGATACCAGGACTAGAGTAGAACAGGACCAGAGTAGACCAGAGTAGAACAGGACCAGAGTAGACCAGAGTAGACCAGGACCAGAGTAGACCAGAGTAGACCAGGACCAGAGTAGACCAGGACCAGAGTAGACCAGAGTAGACCAGAGTAGAACAGGACCAGAGTAGACCAGTAGACCAGGACCAGAGTAGACCAGGACCAGAGTAGACCAGAGACCAGGACCAGTAGACCAGAGTAGACCAGGACCAGAGTAGAACAGGACAGAGTAGACCAGGACCAGACCAGAGTAGACCAGGACCAGAGTAGAACAGAGTAGACCAGGACCAGAATAGACCAGAGTAGAACAGGACCAGAGTAGAACAGGACCAGAGTAGACCAGGACCAGAGTAGACCAGGACCAGAGTAGACCAGGACCAGAGTAGACCAGGACCAGAGTAGACCAGGACCAGAGTAGACCAGGACCAGAGTAGACCAGGACCAGAGTAGACCAGGACCAGAGTAGACCAGGACCAGAGTAGACCAGGACCAGAGTAGACCAGAACCCAGAGTAGACCAGACCAGAGTACCAGACCAGTGTATTTAAGACCAGTAGCCAGAATACTCCACAACCTCAGGAACCCAGAAGATGAGGCAGACACAGCAGTACTTTGAGACGGTGTATTTATTATATAATATATATTATTAAAAGCACAAAAAGCCTCAAAGTACTCAGGAAAAAACACAAACCTCAAAAGGAAGTCCACAGGATCCACAAGAACAACGGTAATCCAAGACAAAAGGTAAATCCACAAAGGTGGAAGGTAAAGCTTTGGATAAAAGCGTCTGCTAAAATGGCATATATTATATATATATTATTATAAAGCACAAAAAGCCTCAAAAGATACTCAAAAAAAACAAACAAACAAACAAGAACAAAAAACAGAATAGTAGCCACAAGAGAGTCCACCGGGATCAACAAGAGTTCTCAGAGTACTAGGGCTGGGTGCTAACATACAAACACAGAGCAAAGAACAGAGGAAAACAAAGGGTTTAAATACAATCAGGGGAAACGAGGCACAGGTGCAAATAATAATGGGGATCAAGGGAAAAGAAAAGGTCAAAAGGCACAATGGGGGCATCTAGTGACCAAAAACCGGAACAACCCTGGCCAAATCCTGACATCAGTGTTATAGTAGCTAACCTACTGTAGGTCTCTACCTCTCCCAGACAAACCTATCAGTGTTATAGTAGCTAACCTACCGTAGGTCTCTACCTCTCCCAGACAAACCTATCAGTATTATAGTAGCTAACCTAACGCAGGTCTCTACCTCTCCCAGACAAACCTATCAGTGTTATAGTAGCTAACCTACCGTAGGTCTCTAACTCTCCCAGACAAACCTATCAGTATTATAGTAGCTAACCTAACGCAGGTCTCTACCTCTACCAGACAAACCTATCAGTATTATATTGTAAACTGTACAGTCTGTCTCTATTGAGTAAAGTGTACTGTACTGTCCTGTCTCTTGTAGAGAACTCTACCAGTGTTATTTTACATAGTGTACGGTACTGTCCATCTCTCTTGTAGAGAACTCTACCAGTGTTATTTTACATAGTGTACAGTACTGTCCATCTCTCTGGTAGAGAACTCTACCAGTGTTATTTACATAGTGTACTGTACTGTCCATCTCTCTCATAGAGAACTCTACCAGTGTTACTTTACATAGTGTACAGTACTGTCCATCTCTCTGGTAGAGAACTCTACCAGTGTTATTTTACATAGTGTACTGTACTGTCCATCTCTCTGGTAGAGAACTCTACCAGTGTTATTTTACATAGTGTACTGTACTGTCCTTCTCTCTCATAGAGAACTCTACCAGTGTTATTTTACATAGTGTACAGTACTGTCCATCTCTCTGGTAGAGAACTCTACCAGTGTTATTTTACATAGTGTACTGTACTGTCTCTCTCTAGAGAACTCTACCAGTGTTATTTTACATAGTGTACAGTACTGTCCATCGCTTGCATAGAACTAGATATTTGTTACCTAAAAAATGTATTGATCCTCAGGTACTGTCCATCTTTCTAGTATAGAGAACTCTACCAGTGTTATTGTACATAGTGTACAGTACTGTCCATCTCTCTGGTAGAGAACTCTACCAGTGTTATTTTACATAGCGTACAGTACTGTCCATCTCTCTCGTAGAGAACTCTACCAGTGTTATTTTACATAGTGTACGGTTGGTCTTTCTATAAGAGTCAGCGCCTGCTGTCTAAGGAAACAACGTTGTGACTGGTCAACTCATGGGTTGGTTTATAGAGGAGTAGATATTTGATTACCTAAAAATGTATTGATCCTCAAGGTACCAACCATTTTTCTAGTATAGTGATTTACTCTACGTTTATTTTGGGGGTTGATGATAATAATATAATGATGCTAGAGTGTTAATCCTATAACATATCTAATAATATAAATTAGAGTGTTAATTCTATAACATATCTAATAATATGATATAGAGTGTTAATTCTATAACATATCTAATAATATAATATAGAGTGTTAATTCTATAACATATCTAATAATATAATGATGCTAGAGTGTTAATCCTATAAACATATCTAATAATATAATATAGAGTGTTAATTCTATAAACATATCTAATAATATAATATAGAGTGTTAATCAGGGTTGCCCTTTATCGCCTATGTTAATCGTATAAAGTGAATATTATGGATCAGTCTGGATCGTTTGTGAGACTGGTGGAAGGATCCAGAAGCTCTCACCCACAGTAGAGTCTACTGCCAGTCACAGATCTGACTGCGCGACCGAAGCAAATCCCATTTCAAATGTTGGGAACATCAACAAATAAACAAGGCATTTTACAATCGTCATAGGGGCTGTTTTTTTCCTGGTCCTGCTGTTCTGCTGATTGGGCCGTAATACTGCCATCACAGCACCATTAAAATAGGGTTCTCAGACCGCTGGGTAATATAATTCACAGCTTGAAGGGGAAGCGTGTCCTTATAAGATCATATATCATTCCGGTGAAAGAGTCTTGACAGTTCTCAAAAACGTCAGATACTTCAATTAAACCGTTTCCTCCTCCGTTGGTTCCACGTAAGTAGGCAGCGATCCTTCAGGTGGAGGCCGACAGACAGGGGAAGATACAGGAAAATGATTGGTACAGGCAAAGTTTAATCAATGTATTAGATCGGCTGAGTGCTTGAAGATATTTCCGATACCAGCATGTGTCTATCACAGCTGTCCAAACCTGCCTGTAAAGGCCTGGGATGCTTGGCGGTAAATAGATCACTGGCGTTGTTCTAGGCTATACGTCCGACCCGCTATGAATAAAAATGATCTGCGGAGACGACAGTGGATAGAAGAGGATTTGCTCACAGGAATTAGATTTTGTATTCAGCACAACGTGCCCGAGCAATTTCACCGTAACATTGCAAAGTGGTCGCTTATATCACTGCGATATCTGTTTTTATTATTTCCAATGTAAAAATGGCCTCTTGATCCATATTTATTACCAATTGAGTCGTCCACCCGTATAACATGAGATGACGCATACATAGTGGTTCGTCCATTTCCCCTGCAGCAAAATCCAATAGATTCACATTGTGAATGTTTATCTAATACTGTTTATTACATTGTTTGACTACAGAAGAAGAACAACGCATCACATATAAATACGAGGTGTATCTATATCCCCTTTGCAAAGTTATTAATATACAGGACAGCATTGACAAGAACACGAGTTTATCATTATCCCTAAATATACAGGACAGCATTGACAAGAACACGAGTTTATCATTATCCCTAAATATACAGGAACACGAGCTTATCATTATCCCTAAAAATACAGGAACACGAGCTTATCATTATCCCTAAATATACAAGAACACTAGCTTATCATTATCCCTAAATATACAAGAACACTAGCTTATCATTATCCCTAAATATACAGGACAGCATTGACAAGAACACTAGCTTATCATTATCCCTAAATATACAGGACAGCATTGACAAGAGCACGAGCTTATCATTATCCCTAAATATACAGGACAGCATTGACAAGAACACTAGCTTATCATTATCCCTAAATATACAGGACGGCATTGACAAGAACACGAGCTTATTATTAATGAAGGTAATGAGTAGATAAAAGTCTATAGAAAACACTAGGTTATCAATGAGTAGAGAACAGACTATAGACCAGTAGGTTATCAATAAGTTAATGAGTAGAGAACAGACTATAGACCAGTAGGTTGTCATTAAGTTAATGAGTAGAGAACAGACTATAGACCAGTAGGTTATCAATGAGTAGAGAACAGACTATAGACCAGTAGGTTATCAATAAGTTAATGAGTAGAGAACAGACTATAGACCAGTAGGTTATCAATGAGTAGAGAACAGACTATAGACCAGTAGGTTATCAATAAGTTAATGAGTAGAGAACAGACTCTAGACCAGTAGGTTATCAATGAGTAGAGAACAGACTATAGACCAGTAGGTTATCAATAAGTTAATGAGTAGAGAACAGACTATAGACCAGTAGGTTATCAATAAGTTAATGAGTAGAGAACAGACTATAGACCAGTAGGTTATCAATAAGTTAATGAGTAGAGAACAGACTCTAGACCAGTAGGTTGTCATTAAGTTAATGAGTAGAGAACAGACTATAGACCAGTAGGTTATCAATAAGTTAATGAGTAGAGAACAGACTATAGACCAGTAGGTTATCATTATGTTAATGAGTAGAGAACAGACTATAGACCAGTAGGTTATCAATAAGTA
>NW_025753694.1:0-10263 GCF_021184085.1 Oncorhynchus gorbuscha | reverse complement strand
AAGGAACCAGGGGTTTGAGAAAACAACAACAGAACGGTGAATGACGTAACAACACAGCCTTTTAATAGAAGCTCTTTTAAAACTGCATTCATAGAAGTTCACATTTAAAAACAGTATTTGATCAAATATTTAAAAAATGTATTAAAAAAAACTCAGAAACAACATCTACTTCATAGTAAGAGCTTTTACATAAACAGTGGGGAGAACAAGTATTTGATACACTGCCGATTTTGCAGGTTTTCCTACTTACAAAGCATGTAGAGGTCTGTCATTTTTATCATAGGTACACTTCAACTGTAAGCAATAAAATGCAAATGAATTACTTAAAAATCTTAGAATACACTTAGAAGTGTACCTATGATAAAAAAAATACAGACCTCTACATGCTTTGTAAGTAGGAAAACCTGCAAAATCGGCAGTGTATCAAATACTTGTTCTCCCCACTGTATATATAAAACCATTAAACACATCAGTATTCTAACAGTACACATTAGTAGTACTCTGTCCTTAGTAGTACTCTGTCCTGTTTACAAGTACAGCCTATACAGCAAGATCATCCCCGATCATACAACATACCTGAGAATCGAGCTTTTACAACTGCATCATAGCCACTAAACACATCAGTACAGTAACACAAGTCATGTAACTGACACTCCTGTTGTTCTTAATACTGTATATGACATGTAGGCACAGCCCAGAGCAATAAACCCTGAATGTTAGGGAGTGACAAAAAGCTCAAAGGTCACATCTGCTACTACTTTTGCGCACTAAATATGGAATAGAGTGCCATTTGGCTATGTCTGCTCCATAGAGTTGGATAGAGGGTGCATTTGGCACAATGATAGGTGGTGGGCTCTATTTCTAACTCTATGGGCTGCATATAGATAGTTAGAGAACATAACATTTGATCTGTCCCAATAGGGCGTCTGTGGGAGCATGGGAAGAGACATTGAGGAAATCTTCATTTCAAACTAGTTCATTTTCTTCTTCTACTACTTCTATGAGTTGCTAAACAAACTGAAAGGGTGCATCCTGCCACCTGGAGTGTGTTGTTTGAACAGGTATAAAGCCAAGGTTGGCCATTTACAGCTACCTGCAGTTATGGAATGTTTCCTCACGAGTATAATTAATTGGTTGAAGCCTCCTGATGACCTGGATGGAATCATGTGAACCTTAAACCATAGGTAGTTCCACTCAGTTGATTACTTCAGAATGGTGAAAGTCCCGAATGTCGCTGCACATGCTAAAACTGGCTGTTGGGCACTAGAGTCCTCTATCTATCTTTATGATGGGCTGTCATTGCCTGTAGGCTGTGCAGAGGGGTCCTTCAGTTGAGCTATATGGCTGTCCTCTCCGATGCCTGCTGAGGGGTCTTTCATGGTGGTAGAGCTGCCCTCTCTAGTGCCTGAAACAGTGGTGGGCGCCTTGAAGGGTTTCTTCTGGCGTCTGAGTGAGAGAGTGTGCTGCTTCAGCAGAAAATGCTTGTCTGAGGTGCTCTGGGGGAGCAAAACAGAGAAAGAGAGAGACAGAGAGAGAGAGAGAGAGAGAGAGAGAGAGAGAGAGAGAGAGAGAGAGAGAGAGAGAGAGAGAGAGAGAGAGAGAGAGATAAAGAGAAAAAGAGAGAGACAACAAACCTATCTTCAGCAGCTGGATTAGGCTTAACTAATACTGTTATCAG
The DNA here is from genome assembly GCF_021184085.1 of Oncorhynchus gorbuscha. Classification (NCBI taxonomy): domain Eukaryota; kingdom Metazoa; phylum Chordata; class Actinopteri; order Salmoniformes; family Salmonidae; genus Oncorhynchus; species Oncorhynchus gorbuscha. The sequence goes on along the minus strand of NW_025753694.1, from coordinate 8,585 downwards.
TAGGTAACCTACCATCACCAGCAGCTGGATTAGATTTAACTAATACTGTTATCAGTAGGTAACCTACCATCACCAGCAGCTGGATTAGGCTTAACTAATACTGTTATCAGTAGGTAACCTACCATCACCAGCAGCTGGATTAGGCTTAACTAATACTGTTATCAGTAGGTAACCTACCATCACCAGCAGCTGGATTAGGCTTAACTAATACTGTTATCAGTAGGTAACCTACCATCACCAGCAGCTGGATTAGGTTTAACTAATACTGTTATCAGTAGGTAACCTACCATCACCAGCAGCTGGATTAGGCTTAACTAATACTGTTATCAGTAGATAACCTACCATCACCAGCAGCTGGATTAGATTTAACTAATACTGTTATCAGTATGTAACCTACCATCACCAGCAGCTGGATTAGGCTTAACTAATACTGTTATCAGTAGGTAACCTACCATCACCAGCAGCTGGATTAGATTTAACTAATACTGTTATCAGTAGGTAACCTACCAACACCAGCAGCTGGATTAGATTTCACTAATACTGTTATCAGTAGGTAACCTACCATCACCAGCAGCTGGATTAGATTTAACTAATACTGTTATCAGTAGGTAACCTACCATCACCAGCAGCTGGATTAGGCTTAACTAATACTGTTATCAGTAGGTAACCTACCATCACCAGCAGCTGGATTAGATTTAACTAATACTGTTATCAGTAGGTAACCTACCATCACCAGCAGCTGGATTAGATTTCACTAATACTGTTATCAGTAGGTAACCTACCATCACCAGCAGCTGGATTAGATTGAACTAATACTGTTATCAGTAGGTAACCTACCATTACCAGCAGCTGGATTAGATTTCACTAATACTGTTATCAGTAGGTAACCTACCATCACCAGCAGCTGGATTAGGTTTAACTAATACTGTTATCAGTAGGTAACCTACCATCACCAGCATGTCCTTCAGTCTCTCGATGGCTTTTCCATTGGCTCTCCTCCGCGACTCAAAGGAGGTCAGGACAACACTGGGTGAAATGGTAAGATGATATACAATCTGTAACATTTACATCCGTGGCAACAGGAACGTGTCATGTTCTATTAATTTTATTTCTATGACCTGTAAGAAACAGTATCGTTGAGAGGAGTCAGGTTCTATTTCACCTATTGCACCTCTGAGCCAGTATCAGTGGGTGGCAGGCCGGTGTGTATGTATGTGTATATGATCTATATCACCATCTGCGCCAGTATCAGTGGTGAACTGGTGTGTGTGCGATGTATATGACGTATATCACCTACATCTGCGCCAGTATCAGTGGGTGGCAGGCCGGTGTGTGTGTATGTGTATATGATCTATATCACCTACATCTGCGCCAGTATCAGTGGGTGGCAGGCCAGTGTGTGTGTATGTGTGTGTATGTGTGTATGATCTATATCACCTACATCTGCGCCAGTATCAGCGGCAGGACAAAGGCCTCTGAGGACAGGTATCTCAGAGTGGACTGGGCCAGTCCTGGTAGACTGTCCACACACACAGCTGTTACATTAAACACTGTAGCGCTGCCCACGAACGGACCACAGCTGGAGGAAGGTTCGAACCTGAAGTGCAAGGAAATAGGAAAAGCTACTACAGTACTTTTGCGAGATAAGAAAAGCGAGAGGAATCAGACTCAAGAAACCAGAGGAGTAATTTATGATCTGTTTCTATTTCTTTCATAATTACCGGTGGAGGGTGATTCTAGTAGAGAGAAATAGAAGAGAAAGAGAGGAGGGAGGTCTTACTGGTGGAGGGTGATTCTAGTAGAGAGAAATAGAAGAGAAAGAGAGGAGAAAGAGAGGAGGGAGGTCTTACTGGTGGAGGGTGATTCTAGTAGAGAGAAACAGAAGAGAAAGAGAGGAGGGGGGTCTTACTGGTGGAGGTTACTTCCGAGGGTGATGACTGCCATGATGAGACCCAGTAGTAACATGAAGTGGAACAGAACTGAAGAACTGGAGGCACGGAACATTCTCTGGGCCGGAACACAGCACTGGAGAACTGTCAACTGGGGGAGGAGAGGGAGAGAGAGGGAGAGAGAGAGGGGAAGAGAAGGGCAAGAGGGGGAGAGAGAGTGGGAGAGAGAGGGGAGAGAGAGAGAGGGGAGAGAGGGAGAAAGAGGGAGAGAAGGAGAGAGAAGGAGAGAGAGGGGGAAAGAGGGGGAGAGAGGAAGGAGAGAGAGAGGCAAGAGGGGGAGAGAGAGGGAGAGAGAGGGGGAGAAAGAGGGGGAGAGAGAGGGAGAGAGAGGGAGAGAGAGGGAGAGAGAGTGGGAGAGAGAGAGGGGGAGAGAGAGAGGGGGAGAGAGGGAGAAAGAGGGAGAGAAGGAGAGAGAGGGGGAGAGAGGGAGAGAGGGAGAGAGAGGGGGAGAGGGAGGGTAGGGAGAGGGGGAGAAATAGGGAGAGACAGTGGGAGAGAGGGAGAGAGAGGGGGAAAGAGGGAGAGAGAGAGAGAGAGAGAGAGAGAGAGAGAGAGAGAGAGAGAGAGAGAGAGAGAGAGAGAGAGAGAGAGAGAGAGAGAGAGAGAGAGAGACTGGGAAAGAGGGGGAGAGAGAGGGGGAAGAGAGGGAGAAAGAGGGAGAAAGAAAGGGAGAAAGAGGGAGAGAGAGAGGGAGAGAGAGGGAGAGAGAGGAGAGAGGGGGAGAGAGAGGAGAGAGAGGGAGAGAGAGGGAGAGAGAGGGGAGAGAGAGTGGGAGAGAGGGATAGAGAGGGAGAGAGAGAGGGGGAAAGAGGGAGAGATAGGGGGAAAGAGGGGGAGAGAGAGGGAGGGAGAGAGTGGGGAAAGAGGGGGAGAGAGGGAGAGAGAGAAGGGGAAAGAGGGGAGAGAGAGGGAGGGAGAGAGTGGGGGAGAAAGAGGGAGAGAGAGTGGGAGAGAGGGAGAGAGAGGGGAGAGAGAGGAGAGAGGGAGAGAGGAGAGAGAGGGGGGAAGAGGGGGAGAGAGAGGGAGAGAGGGAGAGAGAGGGGAAAGAGGGGGAGAGAGAGGGAGAGAGAGAGGGAGAGAGGGGGAGAGAGAGGAGAGAGAGAGGGAGAGAGGCCGAGAGAGAGGGAGAGAGAGGGAGAGAGAGAGGGGGAGAGAGAGGAGAGAGGGAGAGAGGGAGAGAGAGATGGGGAGAGAGAGGGAGAGAGGGAGAGAGAGGGGGAGAGAGAGGGGAGAGAGGGGGAGAGAGAGGGAGAGAGAGGGAGAGGGGGAGAGAGAGGGAGAGAGAGAGAGGGGGGAGAGAGAGGGGGAAAGAGGGGGAGAGAGAGGGAGAGAGAGCAAGGCAGAAGTGAGCAATGAAACAGTGAGAGATGATGTGTTGAGAGAAAGCGTTATGTAAATAACAACAACACTCACCTTCTTAATGTAAAACACGGCCATGAGTTTGACTGTCTCTATAAATGGCAGCATGGGACAGTAGAACAGTCCTACCCAGGTGACCGTCTGACTGTACACCAGGTCTAGAACATTGAACGGGATCAGGAAATGCTGTTTCCCGACAACCGCGCCAGCCAGGACGATGGGTACCTGTCCACAAACCACCTGCGAGGAGGGATGAAGGGACAACAAGATGAAGGATACTGCTAGAAAACATCCAAAACACATGTTGCATAGTTAAAGTATTGTAGCAACCCAACACCTGGCAACCTTGTTAAGAAGTCTGGATCCCTTGATGAGACAGTTGTTGTGTTGACAGTTGCTGGACCCGGCTTCAAGTCCCAGTTGGTGGACAACACACCAAAAAAATAGTCTACAGTATGAACTGATCTGAGATGATTGGACAGGTGAAAGTGCAGGTCCCACACGTGCTCTGTTCCATTGGGCCAAATACGTTTTCATCAGAAATATTCCTTCAGAAAGCAGAAATATGAACTTACTTTCTAGGATAGGCGATGAAGAAGGTGTTGCAGAAACAGGCCAGGAAATCGAACACTGAGAGCTTGTACATCTCTTTACCAAACTGATTCTCCCAACACTGAGGACACACAGAGTATCAAGTCCATTTACTGTAGATGAAGTCCATTTAATGCCATAGGTCTGTCAATATGTCAACAATTGTAGTTGTCAACAATATCTGTAGTTGTCAACAATTGTTAGTCGTTATGACTCACTTCCTGTTGGCTGTTTTTGAAGAGGAAGAAGAGATACATCCCCAGACTGGCCAACTTCAGGAAGATACTCCTGGGAGCAGGAAGAGGAGGAGGAGGAGCAGGTTGAGGAGGAGGAGGAGGAGGAGCAGGATGTGGAGGAGCAGGATGAGGAGGAGGAGGAAGAGGAGGAGGAGGAGCAGGAAGAGGAGGAGGAGGAGGAGGAGGAGGATGAGGAGGAGTAGGAGGAAGAGGAGGAGGAGGAGGAGCAGGAAGAGGATGAGGAGGATGAGGAAGAGGAGGAGGATCAGGATGAGGAGGAGGAGGAGCAGGAAGAGGAGGAGGAGGAGGAGTAGGAAGAGGAGGAGGAGGAGGAAGAGGAGGAGGAGGAGAAGAAGGTTGAAGAATTAAGACGATGAAGAGAGAACTTCTTTGATTATCAATATTTATGTATTGATGATGATGAGGATGATATGATGGTACCAATAAAGATTTGACATTTATGCCCTACCTGACGAGGGGTAGCATTGACCTGGGTGGTGAGGTAATCCTCGAAGGAAGAGATATGGCGGAAGACGTGAGGCAGGAAGAAGTTGACCAGGGTGATGACGATGGGGAGGAAGGTAATGGAAGAAGCAGCCGAGGAGATCAAATAGTCTCCATTCTGAGAGAGAGGGGAGAGAGACGGGGGTGGGGGAGAGGACGGGGAGGGGGAGAGAGACGGGGAGGAGGGAGACGGGGAGGGGGCCGGAGACGGGGAGGGGAGAGAGACGGGGAGGGGAGGGAGACGGGGAGGGGAGAGAGACGGGGAGGGGGAGAGAGACGGGGCGGGGTAGAGAGACCGGGGGGGAGGGGAGGGAGGAGGAGAGCGGAGGAGGAGAGACGGGGGAGGGGGAAAGGGTGGGGAGGGGGAGGGGGAGAGAGCGGGGGAGGGAGAGGGGAGAGACGGGGAGGAGGGAGAGAGACGGGGGAGGGGGAGGGGAGGGAGACGGGGAGGGGGAGACGGGGAGGAGTAAAAAGGTTGCCAAAATAATGAACCTGATAAATTGACTAAGTAATTAAATCAATAACTAACTAGTACATGCACATGCACACTCACACACACACACATACCCTCTCAGCCTTTGAGGCCATGGTGGCATAGTAGATGAGACAGAAGGCTCCGCCCAGTAGAACCAGGACCAGGAAGTGGAGCAGCCCTCGCAGGGAGTAGAGGTGTGCCCACTGACCCAACGTCCTCCTGGCCTCACGCTGCTGGAACCTCTCCTCTTCTAAGTATAACTGGGGAGGGGGAGAAGGACAGGGAGGGAGGGAGGGAGGGAGGGAGGGAGGGAGGGAGGGAGGGAGGGAGGGAGGGAGGGAGGGAGGGAGGGAGGGAGGGAGGGAGGGAGGGAGGGAGGGAGGGAGGGAGGGAGGGAGGAATAGAACAGAAAGGAGAATGAGTGTTAAATATAAAGGTAAAGAAGGAGAGAGACTGAAGAGGCAGAACCTTGGTAGGTAAAGTAAAGAGTTACCAGCCCCGACCACAACTGAAAGAAAGAGATGGTCTGTGTGAACTCATTTTTTGAACGAGAAAGAGACAGAGGAACGGATGCAGTGGAATCATAATGGAGAGAGGTGACAGAGGAACGGATGCAGAGGAATCATAATGGAGAGAGACAGAGGAACGGATGCAGAGGAATCATAATGGAGAGAGAGACAGAGGAATCATAATGGAGAGAGAGACAGAGGAATCATAATGGAGAGAGAGACAGAGGAATCATAATGTAGAGAGAGACAGAGGAATCATAATGGAGAGAGAGACAGAGAAATCATAATGGAGAGAGAGACAGAGGAATCATAATGGAGAGAGAGACAGAGGAATCATAATGGAGAGAGACAGAGAAACGGATGCAGAGGAATCATAATGGAGAGAGACAGAGGAACGGATGCAGTGGAATCATAATGGAGAAAGAGACAGAGGAACGGAAGCAGAGGAATCATAATGGCGAGAGAGACAGAGGAATCATAATGGCGAGAGAGACAGAGGAATCATAATGGAGAGAGAGACAGAGGAATCATAATGTAGAGAGAGACAGAGGAATCATAATGTAGAGAGAGAGAGAGAGAGATGGGGAGAGAGACAGAGGAATCATAATGGAGAGAGAGACAGAGAAACGGATGCAGAGGAATCATAATGTAGAGAGAGACAGAGGAATCATAATGTAGAGAGAGACAGAGGAATCATAATGTAGAGAGAGACAGAGGAATCATAATGTAGAGAGAGACAGAGGAATCATAATGTAGAGAGAGAGAGAGAGAGATGGGGAGAGAGACAGAGGAACGGATGCAGAGGAATCATAATGGAGAGAGAGACAGAGGAATCATAATGGAGAGAGAGACAGAGGAACGGATGCAGAGGAATCATAATGGAGAGAGACAGAGGAACGGATGCAGAGGAATCATAATGGAGAGAGAGACAGAGGAACGGATGCAGAGGAATCATAATGGAGAGAGAGACAGAGGAACGGATGCAGAGGAATCATAATGGAGAGAGAGACAGAGGAATCATAATGGAGAGAGAGACAGAGGAACGGATGCAGAGGAATCATAATGTAGAGAGAGAGAGAGAGAGATGGGGAGAGAGACAGAGAGTGGTGGTAGACGGAGAGAGAGAGACAGAGGAACGGATGCAGAGGAATCATAATGGAGAGAGAGACAGAGGAACGGATGCAGAGGAATCATAATGGAGAGAGAGACAGAGAGAGATGGGGAGAGAGACAGAGAGTGGTGGTAGACGGAGAGAGAGAGACAGAGGAACGGATGCAGAGGAATCATAATGGAGAGGAGACAGAGGAATCATAATGGAGAGAGAGACAGAGGAGAGATGGGGAGAGAGACAGAGAGTGGTGGTAGACGGAGGAGAGAGAGACAGAGGAATCATAATGGAGAGAGACAGAGGAACGGATGCAGAGGAATCATAATGGAGAGAGAGACAGAGAGAGATGGAGAGAGAGACAGAGAGTGGTGGTAGACGGAGAGAGAGAGACAGAGGAATCATAATGGAGAGAGACAGAGGAACGGATGCAGAGGAATCATAATGGAGAGAGAGACAGAGAGAGATGGAGAGAGAGACAGAGAGTGGTGGTAGACGGAGAGAGAGAGACAGAGGAATCATAATGGAGAGAGACAGAGGAACGGATGCAGAGGAATCATAATGGAGAGAGAGACAGAGGAATCATAATGGAGAGAGAGACAGAGAAACGGATGCAGAGGAATCATAATGGAGAGAGAGACAGAGAGTGGTGGTAGACGGAGAGAGAGAGACAGAGAGTGGTGGTAAACGGAGAGAGAGAGACAGAGAGTGGTGGTAGACGGAGAGAGAGACAGAGAGTGGTGGTAGACGTAGAGAGAGACAGAGAGTGGTGGTAGACGGAGAGAGAGACAGAGAGTGGTGGTAGACGTAGAGAGAGACAGAGAGTGGTGGTAGACGGAGAGAGAGACAGAGAGTGGTGGTAGACGTAGAGAGAGACAGAGAGTGGTGGTAGACGGAGAGAGAGACAGAGAGTGGTGGTAGACGGAGAGAGAGACAGAGAGAGAGATGGAGAGAGAGACAGAGAGTGGTGGTAGACGGAGAGAGAGACAGAGAGTGGTGGTAGACGGAGAGAGAGACAGAGAGTGGTGGTAGACGGAGAGAGAGACAGAGAGTGGTGGTAGACGGAGAGAGAGAGACAGAGAGAGATGGAGAGAGAGACAGAGAGTGGTGGTAGACGGAGAGAGAGACAGAGAGTGGTGGTAGACGGAGAGAGAGACAGAGAGTGGTGGTAGACGGAGAGAGAGAGACAGAGAGTGGTGGTAGACGGAGAGAGACAGAGAGTGGTGGTAGACAGAGAGAGACAGAGAGTGGTGGTAGACGTAGAGAGAGACAGAGAGTGGTGGTAGACAGAGAGAGACAGAGAGTGGTGGTAGACGTAGAGAGAGACAGAGAGTGGTGGTAGACGTAGAGAGAGACAGAGAGTGGTGGTAGACGGAGAGAGAGAGACAGAGAGTGGTGGTAGACGGAGAGAGACAGAGAGTGGTGGTAGACAGAGAGAGACAGAGAGTGGTGGTAGACGTAGAGAGAGACAGAGAGTGGTGGTAGACAGAGAGAGACAGAGAGTGGTGGTAGACGTAGAGAGAGACAGAGAGTGGTGGTAGACGTAGAGAGAGACAGAGAGTGGTGGTAGACAGAGAGAGACAGAGAGTGGTGGTAGACGTAGAGAGAGACAGAGAGTGGTGGTAGACGGAGAGACAGAGATGGTGGAGACGTAGAGAGAGAGAGTGGTGGTAGACAGAGAGAGACAGAGAGTGGTAGACGAGAGAGAGACAGAGAGTGGTGGTAAGAGACGTGGTAGACGAGAGAGAGCAGAGAGTGGTGGTAGACGGAGAGAGAGACAGAGAGTGGTGGTAGACGGGAGAGAGAGACAGAGAGTGGTGGTAGACGGAGAGAGAGACAGAGAGTGGTGGAGAGAGA
>NW_025753693.1:0-10264 GCF_021184085.1 Oncorhynchus gorbuscha | reverse complement strand
GGGTTGTTCAGAGGGGGACGGTGTGTGTGGGGTTGTTCAGAGGGGGACGGTGTGTGCTGGGGTTGTTCAGAGGGGGACGGTGTGTGGGGTTGTTCAGAGGGGACGGTGTGTGTGGGGTTGTTCAGAGGGGACGGTGTGTGTGGGGTTGTTCAGAGGGGGACGTGTGTGTGTGGGGCTGTTCAGAGGGGACGGTGTGTGTGGGGTCTGTTCAGAGGACGGTGTGTGGGTGTTCAGAGGGGGACTGTGTGTGGGGTTGTTCAGAGGGGGACGGTGTGTGTGGGTTGTTCAGAGGGGACGGTGTGGGGTTGTTCAGAGGGGGACGGTGTGTGTGGGGTTGTTCAGAGGGGGACGGTGTGTGTGGGGTTGTTCAGAGGGGGACGGTGTGTGTGGGGTTGTTCAGAGGGGGACGGTGTGTGTGGGGTTGTTCAGAGGGGGACGGTGTGTGTGGGGTTGTTCAGAGGGGGACGGTGTGTGTGGGGTTGTTCAGAGGGGGACGGTGTGTCTGGGGTTGTTCAGAGGGGGACGGTGTGTGTGGGGTTGTTCAGAGGGGGACGGTGTGTGTGGGGTTGTTCAGAGGGGGACGGTGTGTGTGGGGTTGTTCAGAGGGGGACGGTGTGTGTGGGGTTGTTCAGAGGGGGACGGTGTGTGTGGGTTGTTCAGAGGGGGACGGTGTGTGTGGGGTTGTTCAGAGGGGGACGGTGTGTGTGGGGTTGTTCAGAGGGGGACGGTGTGTGTGGGGTTGTTCAGAGGGGGACGGTGTGTGTGGGGTTGTTCAGAGGGGGACGGTGTGTGTGGGGTTGTTCAGAGGGGGACGGTGTGTGTGGGGTTGTTCAGAGGGGGACGGTGTGTGTGGGGTTGTTCAGAGGGGGACGGTGTGTGTGGGGTTGTTCAGAGGGGGACGGTGTGTGTGGGGTTGTTCAGAGGGGGACGGTGTGTGTGGGGTTGTTCAGAGGGGGACGGTGTGTGTGGGGTTGTTCAGAGGGGGACGGTGTGTGTGGGGTTGTTCAGAGGGGGACGTGTGTGTGTGGGGCTGTTCAGAGGGGGACGGTGTGTGTGGGGTTGTTCAGAGGGGGACGGTGTGTGTGGGGTTGTTCAGAGGGGGACGGTGTGTGTGGGGTTGTTCAGAGGGGGACGGTGTGTGTGGGGTTGTTCAGAGGGGGACGGTGTGTGTGGGGTTGTTCAGAGGGGGACGGTGTGTGTGGGGTTGTTCAGAGGGGGACGGTGTGTGTGGGCTGTTCAGAGGGGACTGTGTGTGTGGGGTCTGTTCTCAGAGGGGGACGGTGTGTGGGGTTGTTCAGAGGGGGACGGTGTGTGTGGGGTTGTTCAGAGGGGGACGGTGTGTCTGGGGTTGTTCAGAGGGGGACGGTGTGTGTGGGGTTGTTCAGAGGGGGACGGTGTGTCTGGGGTTGTTCAGAGGGGGACGGTGTGTGTCTGGGGTTGTTCAGAGGGGGACGGTGTGTGTGGGGCTTGTTCAGAGGGGGACGGTGTGTGTGGGGTTGTTCAGAGGGGGACTGTGTGTGTGGGGTTGTTCAGAGGGGGACGGTGTGTGTGGGGTTGTTCAGAGGGGGGACTCAGAGGGGCTGTGTGTCTGGGGTTGTTCAGAGGGGGACGGTGTGTGTGGGGTTGTTCAGAGGGGGACGGGGTGTGTGTGGGGTTGTTCAGAGGGGGACGGTGTGTGTGGGGTTGTTTTCCTGCTCTCAGAGGGGGACTGTGTGTCTGGGGTTGTTCAGAGGGGGACGGTGTGTGTGGGGTTGTTCAGAGGGGGACGGTGTGTGGGGTTGTTCAGAGGGGGACGGTGTGTGTCTGGGTTGAACGAGGTGACGTGTGTCTGGGGTTAGTCTGTTCAGAGGGGGACGGGGTCTGGGGGTTGTTCAGAGGGGGACGGTGTGTGGGGGTGTTCAGAGGGGGACGGTGTGTGGGGGTTGTTCAGAGGGGGACGTGTGTGTGGGGTTGTTCAGAGGGGGACGGTGTGTCTGGGGCTGTCAGAGGGGGACGGTGTGGTCTGGGGCTGTTCAGAGGGGGACGGGGTGTGTCTGGGGTTGTTCAGAGGGGGACGGTGTGTCTGGGGTTGTCAGAGGGGGACGGTGTGTCTAGGCTGTTCAGAGGGGGACGGTGTGTGTGGGGTTGTTCAGAGGGGGACGGTGTGTGTGTGGGGTTGTCTCAGAGGGGGACAGTGTGTGTCTGGGGTTGTTCAGAGGGGGACGGTGTTTGTGGGGTTGTTCAGAGGGGGACGGTGTGGGTGGGGTTGTTCAGAGGGGGACGGTGTCTGGGGTTGTTCAGAGGGGGACGGTGTGTGTGGGGCTGTTCAGAGGGGGATCGGGGGTTGTGAGGGGGACTGTGTCTGGGGTTGTTCAGAGGGGGACGGGGGTGTGGGGGTTCAGAGGGGGACTGTGTGTGGGGGCTGTCTCAGAGGGGGACGGTGTGTGGGGTTGTTCAGAGGGGACGGTGTGTGTGGGGGCTGTTCAGAGGGGGACGGTGGGGTTGTTCAGAGGGGGACGGTGTGTGGGGGTTGTTCAGAGGGGATTGTGTGGGGGTTGTTCAGAGGGGGACGGTGTTCTCAGAGGGGACGGGTGTGTGGGGGCTGTCCAGAGGGGGACGGGGTGTGGGGCTGTCCAGAGGGGGACTGGTGTCTGGGGTTGTTCAGGAGGGGGACCCAGTGTGTGTGGGTTGTTCAGAGGGGGACGGTGTGTCTGGGGTTGTTCAGAGGGGGACGGTGTGTGTGGGGTTGTTCAGAGGGGGACGGTGTGTCTGGGGTTGTTCAGAGGGGACGGTGTGTGGGGTTGTTCAGAGGGGGGACGGTGTGTCTGGGGTTGTTCAGAGGGGGACGGTGTGTGTGGGGTTGTTCAGAGGGGATCTGTGCTGTCTGGGGCTGTTCAGAGGGGGACGGTGTGTGTGGGGCTGTTCAGAGGGGGGACGGTGTGTGTCTGGGGTTGTTCAGAGGGGGACGGTGTGTCTGGGGTTGTTCAGAGGGGGACGGTGTGTGTCTGGGGTTGTTCAGAGGGGGACGGTGTGTGTCTGGGGTTTGTTCAGAGGGGGACGGTGTGTCTGGGGTTGTCTCAGAGGGGGACGGTGGGGGTGTCTGGGGATGTGGGCGGGGTGTTTCCTGCCTCAGAGGGGACGGTGTCTGTGGGGTTGTTCAGAGGGGGACAGTGTGTGTCTGGGGGCTGTTCAGAGGGGGACTCTGGTGGGGTTGTTCAGAGGGGGGACGGTGTGTGTGGGGTTGTTCAGAGGGGGACGGTGCTCTTGTGGGCTTGTTTGAAGTTGTCAGAGGGGGACGGTGTCTGGGGTTGTTCAGGGGGGACGTGTGTGTGTCTGGGGGTTGTTCAGAGGGGGACGGTGTTTGTCTGGGGTTGTTCAGAGGGGGGACGGTGTTTGTCTGGGGTTGTTCAGAGGGGGACGGTGTGTGGGGTTGTTCAGAGGGGGACGGTGTGTCTGGGGTTGTTCAGAGGGGGACGGTGCGTGGGGGTTGTTCCCGGGAGGGGGACGGTGTTGTGGGGTTGTCTGGGAGGGGGACGTGTCCTGTCTGGGGTTGTTCAGAGGGGGACGGTGTTTGTCAGGGTTGTTTTCCTGAGGGGGGACGGGGTGTGGGTCTGGGGTTGTTAGAGGGGGACGGTGGTGGGGTTGTTCAGAGGGGGACGGTGTGTCTGGGGTTGTTCAGAGGGGGACGGTGTCTGGGGTTGTTCAGAGGGGGACGGTGGGCTGTTTGTTCAGAGGGGGACGGTGTGTCTGGGGTTGTTTTCCTGCTTGTCAGAGGGGACGGTGTTTGTCTGGGGTTGTTCCAGAGGGGGACGGTGTGTGGGGTTGTTTTCCTGCTCAGAGGGGGACGGTGTGTCTGGGTTGTCTGAGGGGGACTCTTGTGGGGTTGTTTTCTGCTCAGAGGGGCACGGGGTGTGGGGTTGTTCAGAGGGGACGGTGTGGGGTTGTTCGAGGGGACGGTGTGTCTGGGGTTGTTCAGAGGGGGACGGTGTGTCTGGGGTTGTTCAGAGGGACGGTGTGTCTGGGGTTAACTGAGGGGGACGTGTGTGTGTGGGGTTGTTCAGAGGGGGACGGTGTGTGTCTGGGGTTGTTCAGAGGGGGACGGTGTGTGTGGGGTTGTTCAGAGGGGGACGGTGTGTGTCTGGGGTTGTTCAGAGGGGGATGTGTGTGGGGTTGTTCAGAGGGGGACGGTGTGTGTCTGGGGTTGTTCAGGAGGGGACGGTGTGTGTGGGTTGTTTTTCTGCTCAGAGGGACGGTGTCTGGGAAGTTCAGAGGGGGACGGTGTCTGGGGTTGTTCAGAGGGGACGGTGTGTGGGGTTGTTTTCCTGCTCTCAGAGGGGGACGGTGTGTCTGGGGTTGTTCAGAGGGGGACGGTGTGTCTGGGGTTGTTCAGAGGGGGACGGTGTGTCTGGGGTTGTTCAGAGGGGGACGGTGTGTGTGGGGTTGTTTTCCTGCTCTCAGAGGGGACGGTGTGTCTGGGGTTGTTCAGAGGGGGACGGTGTGTCTGGGGTTGTTCAGAGGGGGACGGTGTGTGTGGGGCTGTGTCAGAGGGGGACGGTGTGTGTGGGGTTGTTCAGAGGGGACGGTGTGTCTGGGGTTGTTCAGAGGGGGACGGTGTGTGTGGGGTTGTTCAGAGGGGGACGGTGTTTGTCTGGGGTTGTCTCAGAGGGGGACGGTGTGTGTCTGGGGTTGTTCAGAGGGGGACGGTGTGTCTGGGGTTGTTCAGAGGGGGACGGTGTGTGTGGGGTTGTTCAGAGGGGGACGGTGTGTCTGGGGTTGTTCAGAGGGGGACGGGGTGTGTGGGGTTGGTTCAGGGGGACGGTGTCTGGGGTGTCAGTGGGGACGTGGTGTCAGAGGGGACGTGTGTGTGGGTTGTTCAGAGGGGACGGTGTGTGGGGGTTGTCTAGAGGGGGACGGTGTGTGTGGGGTTGTTCAGAGGGGGACGGTGTGTGTGGGGTTGTTCAGAGGGGGACGGTGTGTGTGGGGTTGTTTTCTGCTCTCAGAGGGGGACGGTGTGTCTGGGGTTGTTCAGAGGGGGACGGTGTGTGTGGGGTTGTTCAGAGGGGGACGGTGTGTGTGGGGTTGTTCAGAGGGGGACGGTGTGTGTCTGGGGTTGTTCAGAGGGGGACGGTGTGTGTCTGGGGTTGTTCAGAGGGGGACGGTGTGTCTGGGGCTGTTCAGAGGGGGACGTGTGTGGGGCTGTTCAGAGGGGACGGTGTGTGTCTGGGTTGTTCAGAGGGGGACGGTGTGTGTCTGGGGTTGTTCAGAGGGGGACGGTGTGTGTCTGGGGTTGTTCAGAGGGGGACGGTGTGTGTCTGGGGTTGTTCAGAGGGGGACGGTGTGTCTGGGGTTGTTCAGAGGGGGACGGTGTGTCTGGGGTTGTCTCAGAGGGGGGACGGTGTGTCTGGGGTTGTTCAGAGGGGGACGGTGTGTGTGGGGTTGTTCAGAGGGGGACGTGTGTGTCTGGGGTTGTTCAGAGGGGGACGGTGTGTGTGGGGTTGTTCAGAGGGGGACGGTGTGTGTGGGGTTGTTCAGAGGGGGACGGTGTGTGTGGGGTTGTTCAGAGGGGGACGGTGTGTCTGGGGTTGTTCAGAGGGGGACGTGTGTGTGGGGTTGTTCAGAGGGGGACGGTGTGTCTGGGGTTGTTCAGAGGGGGACGGTGTGTGTGGGGTTGTTCAGAGGGGGACGGTGTGTGTGGGGTTGTTCAGAGGGGGACGGTGTGTGTGGGGTTGTTCAGAGGGGGACGGTGTGTGTGGGGTTGTTCAGAGGGGGACGGTGTGTGTGGGGTTGTTCAGAGGGGGACGGTGTGTGTGGGGTTGTTCAGAGGGGGACGGTGTGTGTGGGGTTGTTCAGAGGGGGACGGTGTGTGGGGGTTCTGTCTCAGAGGGGGACGGTGTGTGTGGGGTTGTTCAGAGGGGGACGGTGTGTGTGGGGTTGTTCAGAGGGGGACTGTGTGTCTGGGGTTGTTCAGAGGGGGACGGTGTGTCTGGGGTTGTTCAGAGGGGGACGGTGTGTGTCTGGGGTTGTTCAGAGGGGGACGGTGTGTGTGGGGTTGTTCAGAGGGGGACGGTGTGTGCTGGGGTTGTTCAGAGGGGGACGGTGTGTGTGGGGTTGTTCAGAGGGGGACGGTGTGTGTCTGGGGTTGTTCAGAGGGGGACGGTGTGTGTGGGGTTGTTCAGAGGGGGACGGTGTGTGTCTGGGGTTGTTCAGAGGGGGACGGTGTGTGTGGGTTGTTTTCCTGCTCTCAGAGGGGGACGGTGTGTCTGGGGTAGTTCAGAGGGGGACGGTGTGTCTGGGGTTGTTCAGAGGGGGACGGTGTGTGTGGGGTTGTTTTCCTGCTCTCAGAGGGGGACGGTATGTCTGGGGTTGTTCAGAGGGGGACGGTGTGTCTGGGGTTGTTCAGAGGGGGACGGTGTGTCTGGGGTTGTTCAGAGGGGGACGGTGTGTGTGGGGTTGTTTTCCTGCTCTCAGAGGGGGACGGTGTGTCTGGGGTTGTTCAGAGGGGGACGGTGTGTCTGGGGTTGTTCAGAGGGGGACGGTGTGTGTGGGGTTGTTCAGAGGGGGACGTGTGTGTGGGGTTGTTCAGAGGGGGACGGTGTTTGTCTGGGGTTGTTCAGAGGGGGACGGTGTGTCTGGGGTTGTTCAGAGGGGGACGGTGTGGTCTGGGGTTGTTCAGAGGGGGACGGTGTTTGTCTGGGGTTGTTCAGAGGGGGACGGTGTTTGTCTGGGGTTGTTCAGAGGGGGACGGTGTGTGTGGGGTTGTTCAGAGGGGGACGGTGTGTCTGGGGTTGTTCAGAGGGGGACGGTGTGTGTGGGGTTGTTCAGAGGGGACGGTGTGTGTGGGGTTGTTCAGAGGGGGACGGTGTTTGTCTGGGGTTGTTCAGAGGGGGACGGTGTTTGTCTGGGGTTGTTCAGAGGGGGACGGTGTGTCTGGGGTTGTTCAGAGGGGGACGGTGTGTCTGGGGTTGTTCAGAGGGGGACGGTGTGTCTGGGGTTGTTCAGAGGGGGACGGTGTGTCTGGGGTTGTTCAGAGGGGGACGGTGTGTGTGGGGTTGTTCAGAGGGGGACGGTGTGTGTCTGGGGTTGTTCAGAGGGGGACGGTGTGTGTGGGGTTGTTCAGAGGGGGACGGTGTGTGTGGGGTTGTTCAGAGGGGGACGGTGTGTCTGGGGTTGTTCAGAGGGGGACGGTGTGTGTCTGGGGTTGTTCAGAGGGGGACGGTGTGTGTGGGTTGTTCAGAGGGGGACGGTGTGTGTGGGGTTGTTTTCCTGCTCTCAGAGGGGGACGGTGTGTGTGGGGTTGTTCAGAGGGGGACGGTGTGTGTGGGGTTGTTCAGAGGGGGACGGTGTGTCTGGGGTTGTTCAGAGGGGGACGGTGTGTCTGGGGTTGTTCAGAGGGGGACGGTGTGTGTCTGGGGTTGTTCAGAGGGGGACGGTGTGTGTGGGGTTGTTCAGAGGGGGACGGTGTGTGTCTGGGGTTGTTCAGAGGGGGACGGTGTGTGTGTGGGTTGTTCAGAGGGGGACGGTGTGTGTCTGGGGTTGTTCAGAGGGGGACGGTGTGTGTGGGGTTGTTCAGAGGGGGACGGTGTGTGTCTGGGGTTGTTCAGAGGGGGACGGTGTGTGTGGGTTGTTTTCCTGCTTCAGAGGGGACGGTGTGTCTGGGGTAGTTCAGAGGGGGACGGTGTGTCTGGGGTTGTTCAGAGGGGGACGGTGTGTGTGGGGTTGTTTTCCTGCTCTCAGAGGGGGACGGTGTGTCTGGGGTTGTTCAGAGGGGGACGGTGTGTCTGGGGTTGTTCAGAGGGGGACGGTGTGTCTGGGGTTGTTCAGAGGGGGACGGTGTGTGTGGGGTTGTTTTCCTGCTCTCAGAGGGGGACGGTGTGTCTGGGGTTGTTCAGAGGGGGACGGTGTGTCTGGGGTTGTTCAGAGGGGGACGATGTGTGTGGGGTTGTTCAGAGGGGGACGGTGTGTGTGGGGTTGTTCAGAGGGGGACGTGTGTTTGTCTGGGGTTGTTCAGAGGGGACGGTGTTTGTCTGGGGTTGTTCAGAGGGGGACGGTGTTTGTCTGGGGTTGTTCAGAGGGGGACGGTGTGTGTGGGGTTGTTCAGAGGGGGACGGTGTGTGTGGGGTTGTTCAGAGGGGGACGGTGTGTGTGGGGTTGTTCAGAGGGGGACGGTGTGTGTGGGGTTGTTCAGAGGGGGACGGTGTGTGTGGGGTTGTTCAGAGGGGGACGGTGTTTGTCTGGGGTTGTTCAGAGGGGGACGGTGTTTGTCTGGGGTTGTTCAGAGGGGGACGGTGTGTCTGGGGTTGTTCAGAGGGGGACGGTGTGTCTGGGGTTGTTCAGAGGGGGACGGTGTGTCTGGGGTTGTTCAGAGGGGGACGGTGTGTCTGGGGTTGTTCAGAGGGGGACGGTGTGTGGGGTTGTTCAGAGGGGGACGGTGTGTGTGGGGTTGTTCAGAGGGGACGGTGTGTGTCTGGGGTTGTTCAGAGGGGGACGGTGTGTGTGGGGTTGTTCAGAGGGGGACGGTGTGTGTGGGGTTGTTCAGAGGGGGACGGTGTGTCTGGGGTTGTTCAGAGGGGGACGGTGTGTCTGGGGTTGTTCAGAGGGGGACTGTGTGTCTGGGGTTGTTCAGAGGGGGACGGTGTGTGTGGGGTTGTTCAGAGGGGGACGGTGTGTGTCTGGGGTTGTTCAGAGGGGGACGGTGTGTCTGGGGTTGTTCAGAGGGGGACGGTGTGTGTCTGGGGTTGTTCAGAGGGGACGGTGTGTCTGGGGTTGTTCAGAGGGGGACGGTGTGTGTCTGGGGTTGTTCAGAGGGGGACGGTGTGTCTGGGGTTGTTCAGAGGGGGACGGTGTGTGTGGGGTTGTTCAGAGGGGGACGGTGTGTGTGTGGGGTTGTTCAGAGGGGGACGGTGTGTGTGGGGTTGTTCAGAGGGGGACGGTGTGTCTGGGGTTGTTCAGAGGGGGACGGTGTGTCTGGGGTTGTTCAGAGGGGGACGGTGTGTGTGGGGTTGTTCAGAGGGGACGGTGTGTGTCTGGGGTTGTTCAGAGGGGGACGGTGTGTCTGGGGTTGTTCAGAGGGGGACGGTGTGTCTGGGGTTGTTCAGAGGGGGACGGTGTGTGTGGGGTTGTTCAGAGGGGGACGGTGTGTGTGGGGTTGTTCAGAGGGGGACGGTGTGTCTGGGGTTGTTCAGAGGGGGACGGTGTGTGTCTGGGGTTGTCTCAGAGGGGGACGGTGTGTCTGGGGTTGTTCAGAGGGGGACGGTGTGTGTCTGGGGTTGTTCAGAGGGGGACGGTGTGTCTGGGGTTGTTCAGAGGGGGACGGTGTGTGTCTGGGGTTGTTCAGAGGGGGACGGTGTGTGTGGGGTTGTTCAGAGGGGGACGGTGTGTGTGGGGTTGTTCAGAGGGGGACGGTGTGTCTGGGGTTGTTCAGAGGGGGACGGTGTGTGTCTGGGGTTGTTCAGAGGGGGACGGTGTGTGTGGGGTTGTTCAGAGGGGGACGTGTGTGTCTGGGGCTTGTTCAGAGGGGGACGGTGTGTGTGGGGTTGTTTTCCTGCTCTCAGAGGGGACGGTGTGTGTGGGGTTGTTCAGAGGGGGACGGTGTGTGTGGGGTTGTTCAGAGGGGGACGGTGTGTGTGGGGTTGTTCAGAGGGGGACGGTGTGTGTGGGGTTGTCTGCCTCAGAGGGGGACGGTGTGTGTGGGGGTTGTTTTGCCTGCTCTCAGAGGGGGACGGTGTTTGTGGGGTTGTTTTCCTGCTCTCAGAGGGGGACGGTGTGTGTGGGGTTGTTCAGAGGGGGACGGGTGTGTGGGGTTGTTCGAGGGGGACGGTGTGCTGGGTTGCTCAGAGGGGGACGGTGTGTGTGGGGTTGTTTTCCTGCTCTCAGAGGGGGACGGTGTGTGTGGGGTTGTTCAGAGGGGACGGTGTGTGTGGGGTTGTTCAGAGGGGGACGGTGTGTGTGGGGTTGTTCTGCGGGCTGCTCTCAGAGGGGACGGTGTGTGTGGGGTTGTTTCTGCTCTCAGAGGGGACGGTGTGTGTGGGGTTGTTTTCCTGCTCTCAGAGGGGGACGGTGTGTGTGGGGTTGTTCAGGAGGGGACGGTGTGAGATGGGGTTGCTTCCAGAGGGGGACGGTGTGTGTGGTGGTTGTCCTCCTGAGAGGGGACGGTGTGTGTGGGGTTGTTTTCCTGCTCTCAGAGGGGGACGGTGTGTGTGGGGTTGTTTTCCTGCTCTCAGAGGGGGACGGTGTGTGTGGGGTTGTTTTCCTGCTCTCAGAGGGGGACGGTGTGTGTGGGGTTGTT
>NW_025753692.1:0-10265 GCF_021184085.1 Oncorhynchus gorbuscha | reverse complement strand
TCTCTCTCTGTTACTCTCTCTATTCTCTGCTCTTTACTCCTCTCTGCTACTTAACTCTCTGTTACTCTCTCTCTGCTATTCTCCTCTCTTTAATGTCTCTGTTACTCTCTCTCTGTTACTCTCTCTGCTCTCTCTCTGCCATTCTCCTCTTTAATCTCTCTGTTACTCTCTCTCTGTTACTCTCTCTCTGTCACTTCTCTCTGTTACTCTCTCTGTTACGCTCTCTCTGTTACTCTCTCTTTGCTATTCTCCTCTCTTTTAATCTCTCTGTTACTCTCTCTCTCTGTTATCACTCTCTCTCTGTTACTCTCTCTCTGTTACGCTCTCTCTGTTACGCTTCTCTGTTACTCTCTCTCTGCTATTCTCCTCTCTTTTAATCTCTCTGTTACTCTCTCTCTCTGTTACTCTCTCTCTCGCTATTCTCCTCTCTTTAATCTCTGTTACTCTCTCTCTGCTATTCTCCTCTTAATCTATCTGTTAATCTCTCTCTGTTACTCTCTCTCTGTTACTCTCTCTCTGCTATTCTCTCTCTCTTTAATCTCTGTTACTCTCTCTTCTGTTACTCTCTCTCTGCTATTCTCCTCTCTTTAATCTCTCTGTTACTCTCTCTCTGTTACTCCTCTATCTCTCTGTTAATCTCTCTGCTACTCTCTCTCTATACTCTCTTCTGTTACTCTCTCTCTGTTACTCTCTCTCTCTGTTACTCTCTCTCTGTTACTCTCTCTCTGTTACTCTCTCTCTCTCTCGTTACTCTCTCTGTTACTCTCTCTCTCTCTATTCTCTCTCTCTTTTCTCTCTGTTACTCTCTCTCTGTTACTCTCTCTTCTGTTACTCTCTCTCTCTGTTACTCTCTCTCTGTTACTCTCTCTCTGTTACTCTCTCTCTCTCTGTTACTCTCTCTCTGTTACTCTCTCTCTTTAATCTCTCTGTTACTCTCTCTCTGCTATTCTACTCAATCTCTCTGCTACTCTCTCTCTGCTATTCTCCTCTTTAATCTCTCTGTTACTCTCTCTGCTATTACTCCTCTCTTCTGATCTATTCACTCTCTCTCTGTTAATCTCTCTGTTACTCTCTCTCTGCTATTCTCCTCTCTTTTAATCTCTGTTACTCTCTCTCTGTTACTCTCTCTCTGCTACTCTCTCTCTGCTACTCTCCTTTAATCTCTGTTACTCTCTCTCTGTTACTCTCTCTCTGCTACTCTCCTGCTATTCTCCTCTCTTTTAATCTCTCTGTTACTCTCTCTCTGTTACTCTCTCTCTGCTATTCTCCTCTCTTTAATCTCTCTGTTACTCCTCTCATCTCTGTTACTCTCTCTCTGTTACTCTTCTCTCTGTTACTCTCTTCTGTTACTCTCTCTCTGTTACTCTCTCTCTCTGCTATTCTCCTCTCTTTAATCTCTCTGTTACTCTCTCTCTGTTACTCTCTCTCTCTCTCTGCTATTCTCTCTCTTTAACTCTCTCTGTTACTCTCTCTCTGTTACTCTCTCTCTGTTACTCTCTCTCTCTCTGCTATTCTCCTCTCTTTAATCTCTCTGTTACTCTCTCTCTGTTACTCTCTCTCTTGCTATTCTCCTCTCTTTAATCTCTCTGTTACTCTCTCTCTGTTACTCTCTCTCTCTGCTATTCTCCTCTCTTTAATCTCTGTTACTTCTCTCTCTGCTATTCTCTCTTTAATCTCTCTGTTACTCTCTCTCTGCTACTCTCTCTCTGCTATTCTCCTCTCTTTAATCTCTCTGTTACTCTCTCTCTCTGTTACTCTCTCTCTGCTATTCTCCTCTCTTTTAATCTCTCTGTTACTCTCTCTGTTACTCTCTCTCTGCTATTCTCTCTTCTCTGTTAATCTCTCCTGTTACTCTCTCTCTGTTACTCTCTCTCTCTGCTATTCTCCTCTCTTTAATCTCTCTGTTACTCTCTCTCTCTGTTACTCTCTCTCTGCTATTCTCCTCTCTTTAATCTCTCTGTTACTCTCTCTCTGCTACTCTCTCTGTTACTCTCTCTCTGTTACTCTCTCTCTCTGTTACTCTCTCTCTCTGTTACTCTCTCTCTGTTACGCTCTCTCTGTTACTCTCTCTCTGCTATTCTCCTCTCTTTAACTTCTCTCTGTTACTCTCTCTCTGCTACTCTCTCTGCTATTCTCCTCTCTTTAATCTCTCTGTTACTCTCTCTGTTACTCTCTCTCTCTATTCTCCTCTTTTAATCTCTCTGTTACTCTCTCTCTGCTATTCTCTCTCTTTTATCTCTTTAATCTCTCTTGTTACTCTCTCTCTGCTACTCTCTCTCTGCTATTCTCCTCTCTTTAATTCTCTGTTACTCTCTCTCTGTTACTCTCTCTCTGTTACTCATTCTCCTCTCTTTAACTCTCTGTTACTCTCTCTCTGTTACTCTCTCTCTGCTTTATCTCTCGTTACTCTCTCTGTTACTCTCTCTCTGCTCTACTCTCTCTCTCTGTTACTCTCTCTCTGTTACTCTCTCTCTGCTATTCTCTCTCTGTTACTCTCTCTGTTACTCTCTCTCTGCTTACTCTCTCTCTCTCTCTGTTACTCTCTCTCTGTTACTCTCTCTCTGTTACTCTCTGCTACTCTCTTTAATCTCTCTGTTACTCTCTCTCTGTTACTCTCTCTCTGTTACTCTCTCTCTCTCTGTTACTCTCTCTCTCTCTCTGCTATCTCTCTCTCTCTGTTACTCTCTCTCTGTTACTCTCTCTCTCTGTTACTCTCTCTCTCTTGCTATTCTACTCTCTTTCTAACTCTCTCTCTGTTACTCTCTCTCTGCTATTCTCCTCTCTTTAATCTCTCTGTTACTCTCTCTCTGTTACTCTCTCTGCTATTCTCTCTCTAATCTCTGTTACTCTCTCTGTTATCTCTCTCTCTGCTATTCTCTCTCTTTAATCTCGTTACTCTCTCTCTGTTACTCTCTCTCTGTTACTCTCTCTCTGCTATTCTCCTCTCTCTTTAATCTCTCTGTTACTCTCTCTCTGTTACTCTCTCTCTCTCTCATCTCTCTGTTACTCTCTCTGCTATTCTCCTCTCTTTAATCTCTCTGTTACTCTCTCTCTCTGTTACTCTCTCTCTGTTACTCTCTCTGTTACTCTCTCTCTCTGCTATTCTCTCTCTCTTTAATCTCTGTTACTCTCTCTCTCTGTTACTCTCTCTCTCTGTTACTCTCTCTCTTATATTCTCCTCTCTTTAATATAATTTATCTCTCTCTCTCTGTTCTCTCTCTCTGTTGTTACTCTCATCTGTTACTCTCTCTCTCTGTTACTCTCTCTCTGTTACTCTCTCTCTGTTACTCTCTCTGTTACTCTCTCTCTGCTATTCTCTCTCTTTAATCTCTCTGTTACTCTCTCTGCTATTCTCCTCTCTTTAATCTATCTGTTACTCTCTCTCTGTTACTCTCTCTCTGCTATTCTCCTCTTTTAATTCTCCTCTTTAATCTCTCTCTCTGTTACTCTCTCTGCTATTCTCCTCTCTTAATCTCTCTGCTACTCTCTCTTCTGCTATTCTCCTCTGTTTAATCTCTCTGTCACTATTCTCCTCTCTTTAATCTCTCTGTTACTCTCTCTCTCTGTTACTCTCTCTCTGTTACTCTCTCTGTTACTCTCTCTCCTCTGGTACTCTCTCTGTTACTCTCTCTCTGTTACTCTCTCTCTGTTACTCTCTCTCTGTTACTCTCTCTCTGTTACTCTCTCCTCTGTTACTCTCTCTCTGTTACTCTCTCTCTGCTATTCTCCTCTCTGTTAATCTCTCTGTTACTCTCTCTCTGTTACTCTCTCTCTGTTACTCTCTCTCTGTTACTCTCTCTCTCTGTTACTCTCTATCTCTGCTATTATCCTCTCTTTAATCTCTCTGTTACTCTCTCTCTGCTATTCTCCTCTCTTTAATCTCTCTGTTACTCTCTCTGCTATTCTCCTCTCTTTTAATCTCTCTGTTACTCTCTCTCTGTTACTCTCTCTGCTATTCTCCTCTCTTTAATATCTCTGTTACTCTCTCTCTCTGCTATTCTCCTCTCTTTAATCTCTCGTTACTCTCTCTCTGTTACTCTCTCTCTGTTACTCTCTCTGCTATTCTCTCTCTCTTAATCTATCTGTTACTCTCTCTCTCTGTTACTCTCCCTCTCTGCTATTCTCCTTTAATCTCTCTCTCTCTGTTACTCTCTCTCTGTTACTCTCTCTCTCTGCTATTCTCCTCTCTTTAATCTCTCTGTTACTCTCTCTCTGCTATTCTCCTCTCTTTTAATCTCTCTGTTACTCTCTCTCTCTCTCTCTGCCAGCTCTCTCTCTGTTACTCTCTATCTCTGCTATTCTCCTCTCTTTAATCTCTCTGTTACTCTCTCTCTGCTATTCTCCTCCTCTTTTTAATCTCTCTGTTACTCTGCTATTCTCCTCTCTTTAATCTCTCTGTTACTCTTTCTGTTACTCTCTCTGCTATTCTCCTCTCTTTAATCTCTCTCTGTATATATAATTTGCTCTCTCTCTCTGCTATTCTCCTCTCTTTTAATCTCTGTTACTCTCTCTCTGTTACTCTCTCTCTGTTACTGTCTATCTCTCTGTCACTCTCTCTCTGTTACTCTCTCTCTGTTACGCTCTCTCTGTTACTCTCTCTGCTATTCTCCTCTCTTTAATCTCTTGTTACTCTCTCTGTTATTCTCTCTCTGCTATTCTCCTCACTTTAATCTATCTGTTACTCTCTCTCTGTTACTCTCTATCTGCTACTATCTGCTATTCTCCTCTCTTTTAATCTCTCTGTTAATCTCTCTCTGCTATTCTCCTCTCTTTAATCTCTCTTTAATTACTCTCTCTGCTATTCTCCTCTCTTTTAATCTGTTATATTTGATCTTATGTTTATGTATATATGTGATTTGTATTCTCTGTTTAAATATGTTTGATGTATATTTAATATGTTACTTTTAATAATATGTGCTGTTCTCCTGTACTCTTTAATATATGTGATTATATATATATATATATTGCTATATACTCTCTCTCTGTTACTCTCTCTCTCTTTAATCTCTCTGTTACTCTCTCTCTCTGTTACTCTCTCTCTCTGTTACTCTCTCTGTTACTCTCTCTCTGTTACTCTCTCTCTGTTACTCTCTCTCTGTTACTCTCTCTCTCTGTTACTCTCTCTCTCTGTTACTCTCTCTCTGCTATTCTACTCTCTTTAATCTCTCTGTTACTCTCTCTCTGCTATTCTCCTCTCTTTAATCTCTCTGCTACTCTCTCTCTGCTATTCTCTCTCTGTTACTCTCTCTCTGCTATTCTCTCTCTTTAATCTCTCTGTTACTCTCTCTCTCTGTTACTCTCTCTCTGTTACTCTCTCTCTGTTATTCTCTCTCTGCTATCTCTCTCTCTCTCTCTGTTACTCTCTCTGTTACTCTCTCTCTGCTATTCTCCTCTCTTTAATCTCTCTGTTACTCTCTCTCTGTTACTCTCTCTCTCTACTCTCCTCTTAATCTCTCTGTTACTCTCTCTCTGTTACTCTCTCTCTGTTACTCTCTCTTTATCTCTCCGTTACTCTCTCTCTGTTACTCTCTCTCTGCTATTCTCCTCTCTTTAATCTCTCTGTTACTCTCTCTCTGTTACTCTCTCTCTCTGTTACTCTCTCTCTGTTACTCTCTCTCTGTTATTCTCTGTCTCTCTCTGTTACTCTCTCTCTGCTATTCTCTCTCTGTTACTCTCTCTGTTACTCTCTCTCTGTTACTCTCTCTCTGCTATTCTCCTCTCTTTAATCTCTCTGTTACTCTCTCTCTGCTATTCTCCTCTCTTTAATCTCTCTGTTACTCTCTCTCTGTTACTCTCTCTCTGCTATTCTCCTCTCTGTTATCTCTCTCTGTTACTCTCTCTCTGTTACTCTCTCTCTGCTATTCTCCTCTCTTTAATCTCTCTGTTACTCTCTCTCTCTGTTACTCTCTCTCTCTGTTACTCTCTCTCTGTCACTCTCTCTCTGTTACTCTCTCTCTGTTACTCTCTCTCTGCTATTCTCCTCTCTTTAATCTCTCTGTTACTCTCTCTCTGCTACTCTCTCTCTCTATATTCTCCTCTCTTTAATCTCTCTGTTACTCTCTCTCTGTTACTCTCTCTCTGTTACTCTCTCTCTCTGCTATTCTCCTCTCTTTAATCTCTATTCTCTCTCTGTTATATATAATTTACTCTCTCTCTGTTACTCTCTCTCTCTGTTACTCTCTCTCTGTTATCTCTCTCTGTTACTCTCTCTCTGTTACTCTCTATCTCTGCTATTCTCCTCTCTTTAATCTCTCATTACTCTCTCTCTCTTATTCTCCTCTCTTTAATCTCTATTACTCTCTCTGCTATTCTCCTCTCTTTTAATCTCTCTGTTACTCTCTCTCTGTTACTCTCTCTGCTATTCTCCTCTCTTTAATCTATATATTTGCTCTCTTCTCTGCTATTCTCATCTGTTACTCTCTCTCTGTTACTCTCCTCTCTGTTAATCTCTCTCTGTTACTCTCTCTCTGTTACTCTCTCTCTGTTACTCTCTCTCTCTCTGTTACTCTCTCTCTGTTACTCTCTCTCTGTTACTCTCTCTCTCTGTTACTCTCTCTCTCTGTTACTCTCTCTCTTACTCTCTCTCTGTTACTCTCTCTCTGTTACTCTCTCTCTGCTATTCTCCTCTCTTTAATCTCTCTGTTACTCTCTCTCTGCTATTCTCCTCTCTTTAATCTTTACTCTCTCTGTTACTCTCTCTCTGTTACTCTCTCTCTGCTATTCTCCTCTCTTTAATCTCTCTGTTACTCTCTCTCTGTTACTCTCTCTCTGCTACTCTCTCTGCTATTCTCCTCTCTTTAATCTCTCTGTTACTCTCTATCTGTTACTCTCTCTCTGTTACTCTCTCTCTGCTATTCTCCTCTCTTTAATCTCTCTGTTACTCTCTCTCTGTTACTCTCTCTCTCTGCTATTCTCCTCTCTTTAATCTCTCTCGTTACTCTCTCTGTTACTCTCCTCTCTGTTAATCTCTCTGTTACTCTCTCTCTGTTACTCTCTCTCTCTGTTACTCTCTCTCTGTTACTCTCTCTCTCTGTTACTCTCTCTCTCTCTGCTGTTCTCCTCTCTTTAATCTCTCTGTTACTCTCTCTCTGTTATTCTCTCTCTCTGTTACTCTCTCTCTGCTATTCTCTCTCTTTACTCTCTCTGTTACTCTCTCTCTGTTACTCTCTCTCTCTGTTACTCTCTCTCTGCTCTCTTTAATCTCTCTGTTACTCTCTTTCTGTTACTCTCTCTCTGCTATTCTCCTCTCTTTAATCTCTCTGTTACTCTCTCTCTGTTACTCTCTCTCTCCGCTATTCTCCTCTCTTTAATCTCTCTGTTACTCTCTCTCTGTCTATTCTCCTCTCTTTAATCTCTCTGTTACTCTCTCTCTGCTACTCTCTCTCTCTGCTATTCTCTCTCTCTGTTACTCTCTCTCTGTTACTCTCTCTCTCTGTTACTCTCTCTCTCTGCTATTCTCCTCTCTTTAATCTCTCTGTTACTCTCTCTCTGCTCTCTCTCTCTCTGCTATTCTCCTCTCTTTAATCTCTCTGTTACTCTCTCTCTGTTACTCTCTCTCTCTGCTATTCTCCTCTCTTTAATCTCTCTGTTACTCTCTCTCTGTTACTCTCTCTCTGCTATTCTCCTCTCTTTAATCTCTCTGTTACTCTCTCTCTCTGCTATTCTCCTCTCTTTAATCTCTCTGTCACTCTCTCTCTCTGTTACTCTCTCTCTCTGTTACTCTCTCTCTGTCACTCTCTCTCTGTTACTCTCTCTCTGTTACGCTCTCTCTCTGTTACTCTCTCTCTGCTATTCTCCTCTCTTTAATCTCTCTGTTACTCTCTCTCTGCTACTCTCTCTCTGCTATTCTCCTCTCTTTAATGTCTTTGTTACTCTCTCTCTGTTACTCTCTCTCTCTGCTATTTTCCTCTCTTTAATCTCTCTGTTACTCTCTCTCTGCTATTCTCCTCTCTTTAATCTATCTGTTACTCTCTCTCTGTTACTCTCTCTCTGCTACTCTCTCTCTGCTATTCTCCTCTCTTTAATCTCTCTGTTACTCTCTCTCTGTTACTCTCTCTCTGCTATTCTCCTCTCTTTAATCTCTCTGTTACTCTCTCTCTGTTACTCTCTCTGCTATTCTCCTCTCTTTAATCTCTCTGTTACTCTCTCTCTGTTACTCTCTCTCTCTGTTAGTCTCTCTCTGTTACTCTCTCTCTGTTACTCTCTCTCTGTTACTCTCTCTCTCTGCTATTCTCCTCTCTTTAATCTCTCTGTTACTCTCTCTCTGTTACTCTCTCTCTCTCTCTGTTACTCTCTCTCTGTTACTCTCTCTCTGTTACTCTCTCTCTCTTTAATCTCTCTGTTACTCTCTCTCTGTTACTCTCTCTCTGTTACTCTCTCTCTCTCCGTTACTCTCTCTGCTATTCTCTCTGTTACTCCCTATCTGTTACTCTCTCTCTGTTATCTCTCTCTGCTACTCTCTCTCTGCTATTCTACTCTCTTTAATCTCTCTGTTACTCTCTCTCTGCTATTCTCCTCTCTTTAATCTCTCTGTTACTTTCTCTCTCTCTGCTATTCTCCTCTCTTTAATCTTTACTCTCTCTCTCTGCTATTCTCCTCTTGTTGAATCTCTCTGTTACTCTCTCTGTTACTCTCTCTCTGCTACTCTCTCTCTGCTATTCTCCTCTTTAATCTCTCTGTTACTCTCTCTGTTACTCTCTCTCTGCTATTCTCTCTGCTATTCTCCCTCTCTTTAGTCTCTCTGTTACTCTCTCTCTCTGTTACTCTCTCTGTTACTCCTCTCTTTTAATCTCTCTGTTACTCTCTCTCTGTTACTCTCTTTAGTCTCTCTGTTTACTCTCTCTCTGTTGTCTCTCTCTCTGTTACTCTCTCTCTGTTACTCTCTCTCTCTCTCTCTCTGCTATTCTCCTCTTTTAATCTCTCTGTTACTCTCTCTCTGTTCTCCTCTCTTTACTCTCTCTCTGCTATTCTCTCTCTTTAATCTGCTGTTATCTCTCTGTACTCTCTCTCTGTTACTCTCTCTCTCTGCAATTCTCTCTTTAATCTCTCTGTTACTCTCTCTCTGTTACTCTCTCTCTGCTATTCTCTCTCATTAATCTCTCTGTTACTCTCTCTCTGTTACTCTCTCTCTTAACTATTCTCCCTCTCTTTAATCTCTCTGTTACTCTCTCTCTCTTATTTTCCTCTCTTTAATCTCTCTGTTACTCTCTCTCTATTCTCCTCTCTTTAATGTCTCTGTTCTCTTTCTCTATTGCTCTCTCTCTCTGCTATTCTCCTCTCTTTGTCTCTGTTATCTCTCTCTGTTATATCTCTCTGCTATCTCTCTCTTTAATCTCCCCATTCTCTCTGCTATTACTCTCTCTCTCTGTTCTCCTCTCTTTAATCTCTCTGTTACTCTCTCTCCTTTTCTCTCTGCTATTCCTCTCTTTAATCTCTCTGTTACTCTCTCTGCTATTCTCCTCTCTTTAATCTCTGCTCACTCTCTCTCTCAACTTCTCTCTCTCTGTTACTCTCTCTCTCTTCTCTCTCTAAAATTCTCTCTCTCTGTTACTCTCTCTCTGTTACTCTCTCTCTCTCTTCTCTCTCTATTGCTCTCTCTCTCTGTTCTCTCCTCTCTGTTACTCTCTCTATTCTCTCTCTACTGTTACTCTCTCTCTTCTGCTATTTCTCCTCCTCTCTTCATTCTCTCTGTTACTCTCTCTCTGTTACTCTCTCTCTCTGTTACTCTCTCTCTCTGCTGTTCTCTCTCTCTCTGCTTATCTCTCTACTCTCTCTCTGCTATTCTCCTCTCTTTAATCTCTCTGTTACTCTCTCTCTGCTATTCTCCTCTCTTTAATCTCTCTGTTACTCTCTCTCTGCTATTCTCTCTCTCTCTTTTAATCTCTCTGTTACTCTCTCTCTGTTACTCTCTCTCTGCTATTCTCCTCTCTTTAATACTCTCTCTCTGTTACTCTCTCTCTCTGCTATTCTCCTCTCTTTAATCTCTCTGTTACTCTCTCTCTGTTTATCTCTCTTTTCTCTCTCTGTTACTCTCTCTCTGCTATTCTCTCTCTCTTTAATCTATCTGTTACTCTCTCTCTGTTACTCTCTCCTCTCTGCTATTCTCTCTCTCTATTACTCTCTCTCTGTTACTCTCTCTCTCTGTTACTCTCTCTCTCTGCTATTCTCCTCTCTTTAATCTCTCTGTTACTCTCTCTCTGCTATTCTCCTCTCTTTAATCTCTCTGTTACTCTCTCTCTCTGTTACTCTCTCTCTCTGTTACTCTC
>NW_025753691.1:0-10268 GCF_021184085.1 Oncorhynchus gorbuscha | reverse complement strand
CCTAAGGATCTCATCTGACGCTGGTAGGCCTAAGGATCTCATCTGACGCTGGTAGGCCTAAGGGTCTGATCTGACAGTGGTAGGACTAAGGGTCTGATCTGACAGTGGTAGGCCTAAGGGTCTGACGGTGGTAGGCCTAAGGATCTGACGGTGGTAGGCCTAAGGGTCTGATCTAACTGTGGTAGGACTAAGGGTCTGATCTGACGGTGGTAGGCCTAAGGGTCTGACGGTGGTAGGCCTAAGGATCTGACGGTGGTAGACCTAAGGATCTGACGGTGGTAGGACTAAGGGTCTGATCTGACGGTGGTAGGACTAAGTGTCTGACGTGGTAGGCCTAAGTGTCTGACGGTGGTAGGCCTAAGGGTGCAGCGGTAAGTAAGCCTAAAGGTCTGACGGTGGTAAACTAAAGTCTAGCAGTGGTAAACCTAAGGACTAGCAGTGGTAGGACTAGGATCTGACAGTGGTAGATCTCAGGATCTCATCACAACAGTAGTAAGCTAAGTGTCTGATCTGACAGTAGTAGGACTAAAGGTCACAGCAGTGGTAAACCTGGCTGATCTGACAGTGGTAGATCTCAGGATCTCATCTGACAGTGGTAGGCCTAAGGGTCTGATCTGGACAGTGGTAGGACTAGGTCTGATCTGACAGTGGTAGGCCCTAAGGATCTGACGGTGGTAGGCCTAAGGATCTGACAGTGGTAGATCTCAGGATCTCATCTGACAGTGGTAGGCCTAAGGGTCTGATCTGACCGTGGTAGGACTAAGGGTCTGATCTGGACGGTGGTAGGCCTAAGGATCTGGACAGTGGTAGGCCTAGATCTGACAGTGGTAGGCCCAAGGATCTGACAGTGGTAGGCTTAAGGATCTGACAGTGGTAGGCCTAAGGATCTGACAGTGGTAGGGCCTGTGGTCTGATCTGACGGTGGTAGGACTAAGGGTCTGACAGTGGTAGGACCATGGTCTGATCTGACGGTGGAGGACTGGGGTCTGATCTGACGGTGGTAGACCAAGGGAGTCCAATCTGGACGGTGGTAGGACTAAAGGTCACAGTGGTAGGACTAAGAGCTGATCTGCCTGTGGTAGGACTAAGGGTCTGATCTGCCTGTGGTAGGGACTAAGGGTCTGATCTGACTGTGGTAGTGGGCCTTCAAAGGGTCTGATCTGACGGTGGTAGGACCCAAGGGTCTGATCTGACGGTGGTAGGACTATGGGTCTGACAGTGGTAGGACTAAGGTCTGACAGTGGTAGGACTAAGGGTCTGGATCTGCCTGTGGTAGGACTAAGGGTCTGATCACCACTGCCTGTTGTGTAGGACTAAGTCTGATCTGACTGTGGTAGGACTAAGGGTCTGATCTGATGGTGGTAGGGACTAAGGGCTGACATTGGTAGGACTAAAGTTCACATCTGACTGGTAGGATTAAGGGTCTGATCTGGCGCTGGTAGGCCTAAGGATTTCATCTGGACGGTGGTAGACCTAAGGATCTCATCTGACGCTGGTAGGCCTAAGGATCTCATCTGACGCTGGTAGGCTTAAGGATCTCATCTGACGCTGGTAGGCCTAAGGATCTCATCTGACGCTGGTAGGCCTAAGGATCTCATCTGACGCTGGTAGACCTAAGGATCTCATCTGACGCTGGTAGACCTAAGGATCTCATCTGACGCTGGTAGGCCTAAGGATCTCATCTGACGCTGGTAGGCCTAAGGATCTCATCTGACGCTGGTAGGCCTAAGGGTCTGATCTGACAGTGGTAGGACTAAGGGTCTGATCTGACAGTGGTAGGCCTAAGGGTCTGACGGTGGTAGGCCTAAGGATCTGATGGTGGTAGGCCTAAGGGTCTGATCTAACTGTGGTAGGACTAAGGGTCTGATCTGACGGTGGTAGGCCTAAGGGTCTGACGGTGGTAGGCCTAAGGGTCTGACGGTGGTAGGCCTAAGGATCTGACGGTGGTAGACCTAAGGATCTGACGGTGGTAGGACTAAGGGTCTGATCTGGACGGTGGTAGGACTAAGTGTCTGACGGTGGTAGGCCTAAGTGTCTGACGGTGGTAGGCCTATGGGTCTGACGGTGGTAGGCCTAAGGGTCTGACGGTGGTAGGCCTAAGGGTCTGACTATGGTAGGCCTAAGGGTCTGACGGTGGTAGGACTAAGGATCTGACAGTGGTAGATCTCAGGATCTCATCTGGACAGTGGTAGGCCTAAGGGTCTGATCTGGACAGTGGTAGGACTAAGGGGTCTGACGGTGGTAGGCCTAAGGATCTGACAGTGGTAGATCTCAGGATCTCATCTGACAGTGGTAGGCCTAAGGTCTGATCTGACAGTGGTAGGACTAGGGGTCTGATCTGACAGTGGTAGGCCTAAGGATCTGACGGTAGCCTGGATTGACAGTGGTAGATCTCAGGATCTGACAGTGGTAGGCCTAAGGGTCTGATCTGACCGTGGTAGGGCTAAGGGTCTGATCTGACGGTGGTAGGCCTAAGGATCTGACGGTGGTAGGCCTAAGGATCTGTCGGTAGGCCCAAGGATCTGACGGTGTAGGACTAAGATCTGAGCAGTGGTAGCCCAAGGATCTGACAGTAGGTAAGGATCTGGACAGTGGTAGGCCTAAGGATCTGACAGTGGTAGGCCTAAGGATCTGACAGTGGTAGGCCTAAGGATCTGACAGTGGTAGGCCTAAGGATCTGACAGTGGTAGGCCTAAGGATAAGGAGGCCTTCTGACAGTGGTAGATCTCAGGATCTCATCTGACCGTGGTAGGCTTCCAAGGGTCTGATCTGACCGTGGTAGGACTAAGGGTCTGATCTGAGGTAGGCCTAAGATCTGACGGTGGTAGGCCTAAGGATCTGTCGTGGTGGTAGGCCTAAGGATCTGACGGTAGGACTAAGGATCTGACAGTGGTATCCTAAGGATCTGACAGTGGTGGCCTAAGGATCTGGACAGTGGTAGGCCCAAGGACCCGGACAGTGGTAGGCCTAAGGCTCTGACAGTGGTAGGCCTAAGGATCTCATCTGGACAGTGGTAGGACTAAGGGTCTGATCTGACGGTGGTAGGCTTAAGGATCTCATCTGACGGTGGTAGGCTTAAGGGTGGATCTGATGGTGTGCTGGGAAGAGATGGCACTGGGGACAGCTCCTGACAGCGGAACTTTCTGTGAGGTCTGTCAGATTTTTTTTCTTATTATCAATGATGGCCTGGGAATGGGGGTTAACCTGCATTGTTCAGGGGCAGAACCAGATTTTTACCTTGTCAGCTCGGAGAATCGATCTTGCAACCATTCGGTTACTAGTCCAACGCTCTAACCACTAGGCTACCTGCCACCCCAATGAGACGGTGATGAGTTGCTCTCTGTTCTGTGTGATGGCGTTTAACACTTAACACCTCCAACTGGGCCAACTATTCCATGTCCTATATCCCCCAGAGGACTGGAGTGTTGCGTTAGCACCGACAAGGATAAATCTCAGGCCGACCCAGACAGGGTACCATTCAGCAGGGCACAGTGTTGTATATGTGAACGTATACGTGATATGTAGAGATATATAGAGACGTGTTTATTTACCACAAACATACCTATCTGACAATGTAAATTATAATAAGGAGTTGCGTCAGCTATTTTCATGACATTCCGATCTGCGGCGTTCAAGTGTGTGGTTGTGAAGTCACATCCATAACCATGGGGCAAATGTTAGGTCAAAGTCAGGTCGTTGGTTTGTGTGCCGATGAGCTGTGTGATGCCTGGAAATGTTTCCTTCGTGTCTTGCAAAGTCCTATGGGATTTGCTGAGCTGTCAGCGTATGTGAACAATAGTCACATCAAAGAAGGTTTTCATTGTAGCCCCGATTTAAAAAAATACAATTTAAAAAAGCCCTGCTTTGTAGTAATATTACTGCTATGTTTTATATTATTCTCACAGGCCTATACTCCTGGCATCATCTGGAGTTGGTCAGGGAGGGTTATCTGGCAACGTCCTGGCTGTTTCACCTCACTGAATACACCCACTTCTGCTTTCACAGCTGACCAGAGTCATCCTCTCCTGACCATTGACTCTGGGTTGTAAATGGCCTCCCTTGTCGGTCAGCCGTACACCTTCCACACGCTAACCCAAAGAGCACAGATGGAATTTACAAGCATTATCTTGAGCAAATTCTAACAAGGTAATACATCTTTGCTACGTCAGCCTTTTCCCCCAGTTGATGGGAAAATAACCATGCTGGGTCCTTGTTTACTGACAGCATGGGCTTAATGAGGCTCTGATGACTTTATGTGCTCCACGGCACTGCAAGGCTATAGCAAGCACAAGCAGAGTGGCACAACGACGTCGACGGAATGGCAAATATTGCTCTATTAGGGGGAAAATAAGAACAGAAACAAGCTTATTCACAAGTGAATAGATATTGAAGATGCAATGAACATGTATTATGGTTGTGATA
The DNA here is from genome assembly GCF_021184085.1 of Oncorhynchus gorbuscha. Taxonomy (NCBI): domain Eukaryota; kingdom Metazoa; phylum Chordata; class Actinopteri; order Salmoniformes; family Salmonidae; genus Oncorhynchus; species Oncorhynchus gorbuscha. Next base: position 5,846 of record NW_025753691.1, on the reverse strand, counting down.
TTGCCTATGGTACAAAGACGGATAGAGAGCTGGTGCTGTAGCAGCAAATAGGTTGAAGGAACTCTCAAATTGCTGTGTCATAGGCCACCCATTCATTAATTTCACATCGCTATCACAAAACACCCACATTCAGTACTCTGGCAGTGTATGTATTAACAAAAAACATGTGGTCTACACACTGTATGTTGATAACATCATGAGTCTACACTACAGTACTGCGTATTGATAACACATTAGTCTACACTACAGTACTGCGTATTGATAACACATTAGTCTACACTACAGTACTGCGTATTGCATTTCTAGGGAGGTTTTCCTAGCCACCGTGCTTCTACACCTGCATTGCTTGCTGTTTGGGGTTTTAGGCTGGGTTTCTGTACAGCACTTTGAGATATCAGCTGATGTACGAAGGACTATATAAATAAATTTGATTTTGATTGATAACATCATTAGTCTACACTACAGTACTGGGTATTGATAACACATTAGTCTACACTACTGCGTATTGATAACACATTAGTCTACACTACAGTACTGCATATTGATAACATCATTAGTCTACACTAAGTACTGCATATTGATAACACATTAGTCTACACTACAGTACTGCATATTGATAACATCATTAGTCTACACTACAGTACTGTATATTGATAACACATTAGTCTACACTACAGTACTGCATATTGATAACATCATTAGTCTACACTACAGTACTGTATATTGATAACACATTAGTCTACACTACAGTACTGCATATTGATAACATCATTAGTCTACAGTACTGCATATTGATAACATCATTAGTCTACACTACATCATTAGTACACTACAGTATTGATAACATCATTAGTCTACACTACAGTACTGATAACATATTGATAACATCATTAGTCTACACTACAGTACTGCATATTGATAACATCATTAGTCTACACTACAGTACTGCATATTGATAACATCATTAGTCTACACTACAGTACTGCATATTGATAACATCATTAGTCTACACTACAGTACCTCATCATTGATACTGCATATTGATAACATCATTAGTCTACACTACAGTACCTCATATTGATAACATCATTAGTCTACACTACAGTACTGCATATTGATAACATCATTAGTCTACACTACAGTACTGCATATTGATAACATCATTAGTCTACACTACAGTACTGCATATTGATAACATCATTAGTCTACACTACAGTACTGCATATTGATAACATCATTAGTCTACACTCAGTACTGCATATTGATAACATATTGATAACATTTAGTCTACACTACAGTACTGCATATTGATAACATCATTAGTCTACAGTACTGCATATTGATAACATGTCATATTGATAACATCATTAGTCTACACTACAGTACTGCATATTGATAACATCATTAGTCTAACATCTTGGTCTACAGTACTGCATATTGATAACATCATTAGTCTACACTACAGTACTGCATATTGATAACATCATTAGTCTACACTACAGTACTGCATATTGATAACATCATTAGTCTACACTACAGTACTGCATATTGATAACATCATTGTCTAACAGTACTGCATATTGATAACATCATTGTCATATTGATAACATCATTAGTCTACACTACAGTACATCATTAGTCACACTGATAATAACATCATTAGTCTACACTACAGTACCTCATATTGATAACATCATTAGTCTACACTACAGTACCTCATATTGATAACATCATTAGTCTACACTACAGTACCTCATATTGATAACATCATTAGTCTACACTACAGTACTGCATATTGATAACATCATTAGTCTACAGTACTGCATATTGATAACATCATTAGTCTACACTACAGTACTGCATATTGATAACATCATTAGTCTACACTACAGTACTGCATATTGATAACATCATTAGTCTACACTACAGTACTGCATATTGATAACATCATTAGTCTACAGTACTGCATATTGATAACATCATTAGTCTACACTACAGTACTGCATATTGATAACATCATTAGTCTACACTACAGTACTGCATATTGATAACATCATTAGTCTACACTACAGTACTGCATATTGATAACATCATTAGTCTACACTACAGTACTGCATATTGATAACATCATTAGTCTACACTACAGTACTGCATATTGATAACATCATTAGTCTACACTACAGTACTGCATATTGATAACATCATTAGTCTACACTACAGTACCTCATATTGATAACATCATTAGTCTACACTACAGTACTGCATATTGATAACATCATTAGTCTACACTACAGTACTGCATATTGATAACATCATTAGTCTACACTACAGTACTGTATATTGATAACATCATTAGTCTACACTACAGTACTGTATATTGATAACATCATTAGTCTACACTACAGTACCTCATATTGATAACATCATTAGTCTACACTACAGTACCTCATATTGATAACATCATTAGTCTACACTACAGTACTGCATATTGATAACATCATTCGTCTACAGTACTGCATATTGATAACATCATTAGTCTACACTACAGTACTGCATATTGATAACATCATTAGTCTACTCTACAGTACCTCATATTGATAACATCATTAGTCTACAGTACAGTACCTCATATTGATAACATCATTAGTCTACACTACAGTACTGCATATTGATAACATCATTAGTCTACACTACAGTACTGCATATTGATAACATGATTAGTCTACACTACAGTACTGCATATTGATAACATCATTAGTCTACAGTACAGTACCTCATATTGATAACATCATTAGATAACATCATTAGTCTACACTACAGTACTGCATATTGATAACATCATTCGTCTACAGTGCTACATTCCATGTACCCAATTACATTTTGATGCATGCATTAGATGGCTAATGCTGGGTGTCTTGTTTTTTCTTCTGTCATAGATATAATTTGAAACACCGAGGGTCAACCAATCATTGGTATTTGTCTCCAAAACACTAATGGAGTACTGAAATCTGTTGGATAAACAACAAAACCACCGGAGTGATAAGTAAACACATTCTACTGCAACACTCCTGCTGGGTTAAATCTCTTTATGGTGTTTCAAAAACTTGAATGGATTATTGTCAGTGCATTCCAGGTAATACTTGCTTAGCACCACCAAGCAGTATCATTGGTGCTACCGTCATGTTATACTCTTAACTTGTAAATATGTCTCAATTTCCTCATCTATGCAGTTTAAAGCTTGGATGCACACGAATAAAGAAATGTATTTCCCAGCAAAGTGGCAGTGGATAGAAAGCTCCAGCTGCTTGGGGAGAAAGGATCAGGTAGCCTACACTACAGTACTGCATATTGATAACATCATTAGTCTACACTACAGTTCTGCATATTGATAACATCATTAGTCTACACTACAGTTCTGCATATTGATAACATCATTAGTCTACACTACAATTCTGCATATTGATAACATCATTAGTCTACACTACAGTACTGCATCTTGATAACATCATTAGTCTACACTACAGTAGTGCATATTGATAACATCATTAGTCTACAGTACTGCATATTGATAACATCATTAGTCTACAGTACTGCATATTGATAACATCATTAGTCTACAGTACTGCATATTGATAACATCATTAGTCTACAGTACTGCATATTGATAACATCATTAGTCTACACTACAGTACTGCATATTGATAACATCATTAGTCTACACTACTGCATATTGATAACATCATTAGTCTACAGTACTGCATATTGATAACATCATTAGTCTACACTACAGTACGGCATATTGATAACATCATTAGTCTACACTACAGTACTGCATATTGATAACATCATTAGTCTACTACAGTACTGCATATTGATAACATCATTAGTCTACACTACAGTACTGTATATTGATAACATCATTAGTCTACACTACAGTACTGTATATTGATAACATCATTAGTCTACACTACAGTACCTCATATTGATAACATCATTAGTCTACACTACAGTACCTCATATTGATAACATCATTAGTCTACACTACAGTACTGCATATTGATAACATCATTCGTCTACAGTACTGCATATTGATAACATCATTAGTCTACACTACAGTACTGCATATTGATAACATCATTAGTCTACTCTACAGTACCTCATATTGATAACATCATTAGTCTACAGTACAGTACCTCATATTGATAACATCATTAGTCTACACTACAGTACTGCATATTGATAACATCATTAGTCTACACTACAGTACTGCATAGTGATAACATGATTAGTCTACACTGGTACTGCATATTGATAACATCATTAGTCTACAGTACAGTACCTCATATTGATAACATCATTAGTCTACAGTACAGTACCTCATATTGATAACATCATTAGTCTACACTACAGTACTGCATATTGATAACATCATTCGTCTACAGTGCTACATTCCATGTACCCAATTACATTTTGATGCATGCGGTTAGATGGCTAATGCTGGGTGTCTTGTTTTTTTTTCTTCTGTCGATAGATATAATTTGAAACACCGAGGTCAGAGAAGGCCAATGTATTGGTATTTGTCTCCAAAACACTAATGGAAGTAACGGAAATCTGTTGGATAAACAACAAAACCACCGGAGTGATAAGTAAACACATTCTACTGCAACACTCCTGCTGGGTTAAATCTCTTTATGGTGTTTCAAAAACTATGAATGGATTATTGTCAGTGCATTCCAGGTAATACTTGCTTAGCACCACCAAGCAGTATCATTGGTGCTGTCGTCATGTTATACTCTTAACTTTCCCCACGTAAATATGTCTCAATTTCCTCATCTAAGGCAGTTTAAAGCTTGGATGCACCACGAATAAAGAAATGTATTTCCCAGCAAAGTGGCAGTGGATAGAAAGCTCCAGCTGCTTGGGGAGAAAGGATCAGGTAGCCTACACTACAGTACTGCATATTGATAACATCATTAGTCTACACTACAGTTCTGCATATTGATAACATCATTAGTCTACACTACAGTTCTGCATATTGATAACATCATTAGTCTACACTACAGTACTGCATCTTGATAACATCATTAGTCTACACTACAGTACTGCATCTTGATAACATCATTAGTCTACACTACAGTAGTGCATATTGATAACACCATTAGTCTACACTACAGTACTGCATATTGATAACACATTAGTCTACACTACAGTACCTCATATTGATAACATCATTAGTCTACAGTAGTGCATATTGATAACATCATTAGTCTACAGTACTGCATATTGATAACATCATTAGTCTACAGTACTGCATATTGATAACATCATTAGTCTACAGTAGTGCATATTGATAACATCATTAGTCTACACTACAGTACTGCATCTTGATAACATCATTAGTCTACACTACAGTACTGCATCTTGATAACATCATTAGTCTACACTACAGTAGTGCATATTGATAACACCATTAGTCTACACTACAGTTCTGCATATTGATAACATCATTAGTCTACACTACAGTACTGCATCTTGATAACATCATTAGTCTACACTACAGTACTGCATATTGATAACATCATTAGTCTACACTACAGTACTGCATATTGATAACATCATTAGTCTACACTACAGTACTGCATATTGATAACATCATTAGTCTACACTACAGTACTGCATATTGATAACATCATTAGTCTACACTACAGTACTGCATATTGATAACATCATTAGTCTACACTACAGTACTGCATATTGATAACATCATTAGTCTACACTACTGCATATTGATAACATCATTAGTCTACAGTAGTGCATATTGATAACATCATTAGTCTACACTACAG
>NW_025753690.1:2500-7500 GCF_021184085.1 Oncorhynchus gorbuscha | reverse complement strand
AACTATCCCTAGAAAGGCAGGAGGAACCTTGGAAGAAACCTAGAGAGGAAAGACTCTAGGGTGGCCAGTCCTCTTCTGGCTGTGCGGTGGAAGGGGTCTAAGGGGTGGCCAGTCCTCTTCTGGCTGTGCCGGGTGGAGGAACCAGGCTCTAGGGGTGGCCAGTCCTCTTCTGGCTGTGCCGGGTGGAGAGGAACCAGGCTCCTCCTCTTCTGGCTGTGCCGGGTGGAGAGGAACCAGGCTCTAAGGGGTGGCCAGTCCTCTTCTGGCTGTGCCGGGTGGAGAGGAACCAGGCTCTGGGGTGGCCAGTCCTCTTCTGGCTGTGCCGAGTGGGAACCAGGCTCTAAGGGAGTGGCCAGTCCTCTTCTGGCTGTGCCCAGGGTGGAGAGGGAACCAGGCTCTAAGGGGTGGCCAGTCCTCTCTTCTGGCTGTGCCGGGTGGAGAGGAACCAGGCTCTAAGGGGTGGCCAGTCCTTCTGGCTGTGCTGGAGAGGAACCAGGCTCAGGGGTGGCCGGCTGTGCCGAGGTGGAGAGAACCAGGCTCTAAGGGGTGGCCAGTCCTCTTCTGGCTGTGCCGGGTGGAGATCTAAGGGGTGGCAGTCCTCTTCGGCTGTGCCGGGTGGAGAGGAACCAGGCTCTAGGGTAGCCAGATATATGCTGAAGTGCACCAGGCTCTACTGATTCAGCTGGCTGTTTCTTCCAGTCTGCTGTGGCGGGTGGAGATAAAAGAGTACATTAAATTTAGCACTCACTGATTCAGCCTGTTACGCTGAAAAATGCCCAAACAAGAGTTATTAGTGAGGCATTAGTGAGTAAATATAATGACAGCAAGGTAAGCTACGCTAGCTATGGAGACTTACTGACTGACTGCCATCCAAGATGATCTACTAATTCAGTGCGGTGTGTGCAGGCTAGAGCCTGGGCTGACCTGTGTTCAGCCAACCTGACAACAGCTAGCTAGCCACATACTACAGCTAGCTGTGCTATAATAGCTAGTAGGCATACCTTGGGAATAGCTACAGCTGGCTAGCCCATTATAGCAGCTAGCATAGCTTGAGATAGCTACAGCTGGATAACCTATTATAGCTAGCTAGCATAGCTTGAGGATAGCCAGCTGGATAGCCTATTATAGCTAACTAGCATAGCTTGAGGATAACCACAGCCAGATAGCCTATTATAGCTAGCTAGCATAGCTTGGGGATAGCTACAGCTGGATAGGCCTATTATAGCTACTTCTTTAGCTGAGATAACTGCAGCTGGATAGCTCATTATAGGAGGCATAGTGGATATTTTTCTGTCAAATCACAGTTATGCCATCATAGCAAAGTCCCTGTGTCTGAATGTGCCTTAATGAGACACTCTATTGTGTTGACGACATCCGTCTGCTGGTTTCTCCTGCCTCAATAAAAAGAGCGCCTGTTCACAACTCTCGCTCTCCCACCTGACTCCGGTCCCAGTACCCACACCCTTGACAGTTGTCTTGAAAGCACCACATGCCACCAGCTGTGTAACGTTACGTTGTGGAATGCTGACACGTATTTGTGGCATGTTAAAAGACTGGTACTTAGGCGAGACAAGTATCATCTTTGTTTATTTGTTCACTATAAAATACATAACAGACTATGCACAGGCATGTTGTTTTAGCACTAGCAGCAGACGAAACCGAATGCTAGCTAGCTGGTAGTAATGAACCTAGCCCTTATCATGACTCCCAGTTCCATTACAGTAAAGGCAGAATGCTGCCAGGGCCTGAGTTATCAAGAGCAGTGCTAACTCAAACAATATGCCTGTTCTCATAAAAGTAGCTAGCCAGCTAACATAAATCCAGAGTTAGTTATAAATATTTTGTCCGAGTTGAAACAAATTGGCTTAGCTAGCATACGCATCTGTTTAATTCCTTGTTTGAGTTGAAACATTATCGATAGCAAACTGGACAACTATTCCCTATCAAACCTTATCATCAGGGGTAACGTAGCCATGTTACAGAGGTTAGAGCGTTGAAGCGTGACCGAAGGTTGCTGGATCGAATCCCTGAGCTGACAAGGTATAAATCTGTTGTTCTGCCCTGAACAAGGCAGTTAACCCACTGTTCTAGGCTGTCATTGAAAATAAGAATTTATTCTTAACTGGCTTGTCTAGTTAAATATTTTTTTATAAAAAATTCTTCCTCTCTATGACATTCCACATTAGGGAGACTGTTTGGGTAGTTACATCACAGTATCATAGCTAGCTATCTCTACAGTACTCCCTCACAACCAGGTCACAGCCATTAGGTTGTGTGGTTGTTGTACGAATCCATTCTTTGCCATCTTTTTTAATATTGTTGAATGTAGAACTTTGCACCAACTTTATGGAGGCCCATTTCACTCCCAAAGCCGAGTGCATGCACAGCAAGTGTGCATGCATTGTGGCAGCGCAGCATTGCGTAAGGTACGCGGCATTGAGAGCAAGCGTAATGCTCATTGAGCAGGTGTGCGTGCATTGAGCAAGTGTGCGTGCATTGAGCAAGTGTGCGTTCATTGAGCAAGTGTGCGTTCATTGAGCAAGTGTGCGTGCATTGAGCAAGTGTGCGTTCATTGAGCAGGTGTGCGTGCATTGAGCAAGTGTGCGTTCATTGAGCAAGTGTGCGTGCATTGAGCAAGTGTGCGTTCATTGAGCAGGTGTGCGTGCATTGAGCAAGTGTGCGTGCATTGAGCAAGTGTGCGTGCATTGAGCAAGTGTGCGTTCATTGAGCAAGTGTGCGTGCATTGAGCAAGTGTGCGTTCATTGAGCAGGTGTGCGTGCATTGAGCAAGTGTGCGTGCATTGAGCAAGTGTGCGTGCATTGAGCAAGTGTGCGTTCATTGAGCAAGTGTGCGTTCATTCAGCAAGTGTGCGTTCATTGAGCAAGTGTGCGTTCATTGAGCAAGTGTGCGTGCATTGAGCAAGTGTGCGTTCATTGAGCAAGTGTGCGTTCATTGAGCAAGTGTGCGTTCACTGAGCAGGTGTGCGTGCATTGAGCAAGTGTGCGTTCATTGAGCAAGTGTGCGTTCATTGAGCAAGTGTGCGTTCATTGAGCAAGTGTGCGTGCATTGAGCAAGTGTGCGTTCATTGAGCAAGTGTGCGTGCATTGAGCAAGTGTGCGTTCATTGAGCAAGTGTGTCGTGCATTGAGCAAGTGTCGTTCATTGAGCAGAGTGTGCGTTCATTGAGCAAGTGTGCGTGCATTGAGCAAGTGTGCGTGCATTTGAGCAAGTGTGCGTGCATTGAGCAAGTATGCGTTCATTGAGCAAGTGTCGCGTTCACTGAGCAGGTGTGCGTGCATTGAGCAAGTGTGCGTGCATTGAGCAGGTGTGCGTGCATTGCAGTTTTGACAACATATTCACAACACATGTCAGCTGGGGGTGGACCCCACCTTGTTGTCTCTGGGCTGTTGGACGTCATTGGCAAAAGTAATCCATACCCCACCCATCCATACCTGTCATGGCGCACTCACTTCCAAATCTGGTTTTGGACCAGACTGACTTTATGGCCAATATGATCCTATTAACAGTTTGTAGCCCATTTTGACATTAGAATGAATGTTTCTTACACATCTCAATGCCGTATAGGCCATTTCTAACCAGAGAAGTTGCTTCTGGGAGGCATTTCCCTTTCAAGACAGATTCTTCTTCAAGATGTTCAGTAGGGTCAATAGTAATCACAGTGGTTATAGAGGGTGCAGAACAGCAGGAACTGGATCAGCAGCACGACCAGGTGGACTGGGGACGAGGACAGCCAGGAGTCATCAGGCCAAGTAGTCCTGAGACATGGTCCTACACTCTTAGAAAAAAGTTGCTATCTAGAAAAGCAAAGGGTTCTTCAGCTGTCCCCATAGGAAGACTCTATGAAGAACCATTTTTGGGAGAGGGTTCTGAATGGAACTCTAAAGGTTATATCTGGAACCAAAAGGGTTCTACCTGGAACCAAAAGGGTTCTACCTGGAACCAAAAGGGTTCTACCTGGAGCCAAAGGGTTCTACCTGGAACCAAAGGCTGATCCTACAGGGACAGCTGAAGATCCCTTTGGGACCCTTTTTCTAACAGTGACCTCTGGGATGGGAGAGAGAAAAAGAGATGGGAGAATTAGAGGAGCATACCTAAGGTCACACAGGACACCACATAAGGCAGGAGAATTACACTGTGGGGGTGGGACACTGTGACCCCGTCCAAAGTTACCCCGGACAGTGCCAACCTGGCATAATATGACCCACCCACTTTCTTCTCCTTCTCTCGCTTCCTCCATATTTCTCTCTAGGTCCATCTCTCTTACTCTAGGTCCATCTCTCTCTCTCTAGGTCCATCTCTCTCTCTCTAGGTCCATCTCTCTATCTCTAGGTCTAGGTCCATCTCTCTCTCTCTCTCTCTCTCTCTCTCTCTCTCTCTCTCTCTCTCTCTCTCTCTCTCTCTCTCTCTCTCTCTCTCTCTCTCTCTCTCTCTCTCTCTCTCCCTCCATCTCCTGTGTGCTGTACATCAGTATTGTGCAGCCAGAGTGTAGTTGGAAACAGCTACTATAAATAAACAATTCCATGTTGCTTAGAGACCTCTGTGACATCGCCGTGGGTCATCACCCTAGCGACAGATACAGCCCTGCCGTCAGACCATAGGAGAATGGAGGAGGTAGATAGAGATGGGAGAGCAAGGGAGGAGAGGATTGCCTCTTTGGCTGGGAATGAGGGAGGAGGGGAGGGACTCTCAAGAGCTTTTAATCTCTTATCTGTCTTTCTCTCTTTCTCTTTCTCTCTCCTTTCCTTCTCTCTCTCTCTCTCTCTCTCTCTCTCTCTCTCTCTCTCTCTCTCTCTCTCTCCCCCTTCTCTCTGTCCACACTGAATGTAATTACCGTATGCACAGAGAGAGCGAGGGATAGGGAACGAGGGATAGGGGAACGAGGATAGGGGAACGAGGGATAAGGAGACGAGGGGATAAGGAAGGGGAGGAATGGAGATGGAGAGGGAGGAGGAGAGAGGTGATAACAACTTAATGTAATCT
>NW_025753689.1:0-5000 GCF_021184085.1 Oncorhynchus gorbuscha | reverse complement strand
AACAGACTATACAGGTAGTGAGTGGAGTTACTAACAGACTATACAGGTAGTGAGTGGAGTTACTAACAGACTATACAGGTAGTGAGTGGAGTTACTAACAGACTATACAGCTACAGGTAGTGAGTGGAGTTACTAACAGACTATACAGGTAGTGAGTGGAGTTACTAACAGACTATACAGGTAGTGAGTGGAGTTACTAACAGACTATACAGGTAGTGAGTGGAGTTACTAACAGACTATACAGGTAGTGAGTGGAGTTACTAACAGACTATACAGGTAGTGAGTGGAGTTACTAACAGACTATACAGGTAGTGAGTGGAGTTACTAACAGACTATACAGGTAGTGAGTGGAGTTACTAACAGACTATACAGCTAGTAGTGAGTGGAGTTACTAACAGACTATACAGGTAGTGAGTGGAGTTACTAACAGACTATACAGGTAGTGAGTGGAGTTACTAACAGACTATACAGGTAGTGAGTGGAGTTACTAACAGACTATACAGGTAGTGAGTGGAGTTACTAACAGACTATACAGCTACAGGTAGTGAGTGGAGTTACTAACAGACTATACAGGTAGTGAGTGGAGTTACTAACAGACTATACAGGTAGTGAGTGGAGTTACTAACAGACTATACAGGTAGTGAGTGGAGTTACTAACAGACTATACAGGTAGTGAGTGGAGTTACTAACAGACTATACAGGTAGTGAGTGGAGTTACTAACAGACTATACAGGTAGTGAGTGGAGTTACTAACAGACTATACAGGTAGTGAGTGGAGTTACTAACAGACTATACAGGTAGTGAGTGGAGTTACTAACAGACTATACAGGTAGTGAGTGGAGTTACTAACAGACTATACAGGTAGTGAGTGGAGTTACTAACAGACTATACAGGTAGTGAGTGGAGTTACTAACAGACTATACAGGTAGTGAGTGGAGTTACTAACAGACTATACAGGTAGTGAGTGGAGTTACTAACAGACTATACAGGTAGTGAGTGGAGTTACTAACAGACTATACAGGTAGTGAGTGGAGTTACTAACAGACTATACAGGTAGTGAGTGGAGTTACTAACAGACTATACAGGTAGTGAGTGGAGTTACTAACAGACTATACAGGTAGTGAGTGGAGTTACTAACAGACTATACAGGTAGTGAGTGGAGTTACTAACAGACTATACAGGTAGTGAGTGGAGTTACTAACAGACTATACAGGTAGTGAGTGGAGTTACTAACAGACTATACAGGTAGTGAGTGGAGTTACTAACAGACTATACAGGTAGTGAGTGGAGTTACTAACAGACTATACAGGTAGTGAGTGGAGTTACTAACAGACTATACAGGTAGTGAGTGGAGTTACTAACAGACTATACAGGTAGTGAGTGGAGTTACTAACAGACTATACAGGTAGTGAGTGGAGTTACTAACAGACTATACAGGTAGTGAGTGGAGTTACTAACAGACTATACAGGTAGTGAGTGGAGTTACTAACAGACTATACAGGTAGTGAGTGGAGTTACTAACAGACTATACAGGTAGTGAGTGGAGTTACTAACAGACTATACAGGTAGTGAGTGGAGTTACTAACAGACTATACAGGTAGTGAGTGGAGTTACTAACAGACTATACCTAGGTAGTGAGTGGAGTTACTAACAGACTATACAGGTAGTGAGTGGAGTTACTAACAGACTATACAGGTAGTGAGTGGAGTTACTAACAGACTATACAGGTAGTGAGTGGAGTTACTAACAGACTATACAGGTAGTGAGTGGAGTTACTAACAGACTATACAGGTAGTGAGTGGAGTTACTAACAGACTATACAGGTAGTGAGTGGAGTTACTAACAGACTATACAGGTAGTGAGTGGAGTTACTAACAGACTATACAGGTAGTGAGTGGAGTTACTAACAGACTATACAGGTAGTGAGTGGAGTTACTAACAGACTATACAGGTAGTGAGTGGAGTTACTAACAGACTATACAGGTAGTGAGTGGAGTTACTAACAGACTATACAGGTAGTGAGTGGAGTTACTAACAGACTATACAGGTAGTGAGTGGAGTTACTAACAGACTATACAGGTAGTGAGTGGAGTTACTAACAGACTATACAGGTAGTGAGTGGAGTTACTAACAGACTATACAGGTAGTGAGTGGAGTTACTAACAGACTATACAGGTAGTGAGTGGAGTTACTAACAGACTATACAGGTAGTGAGTGGAGTTACTAACAGACTATACAGGTAGTGAGTGGAGTTACTAACAGACTATACAGCGTAGTGAGTGGAGTTACTAACAGACTATACAGGTAGTGAGTGGAGTTACTAACAGACTATACAGGTAGTGAGTGGAGTTACTAACAGACTATACAGGTAGTGAGTGGAGTTACTAACAGACTATACAGGTAGTGAGTGGAGTTACTAACAGACTATACAGCTACAGGTAGTGAGTGGAGTTACTAACAGACTATACAGGTAGTGAGTGGAGTTACTAACAGACTATACAGGTAGTGAGTGGAGTTACTAACAGACTATACAGGTAGTGAGTGGAGTTACTAACAGACTATACAGGTAGTGAGGGAGTTACTAACAGACTATACAGCCACAGGTAGTGAGGGATACTAACAGATCTATACAGGTAGTGGTTGGAGTTACTAACAGACTATACAGGTAGTGAGTGGAGTTACTAAATAGACTATACAGCAGTGACAGGGTAGTGAGTGGAGTTACTAACAGACTATACAGGTAGAGTGAGTTACTAACAGACTATACAGGTAGTGAGTGGAGTTTACTAATAGACTATACAGGTAGTGAGTGGAGTTACTATCAGACTATACAGCTACAGGTAGTGAGGGATTTACAACAGACTAGTTACTAGCTATACAGGTAGTGAGTGGAGTTACTAACAGACTATACAGGTAGTGAGTGGAGTTACTAACAGACTATACAGGGTAAGAGTGACTATACAGAGTGAGTGGAGTTAACAGACTATACAGCTACAGACTATACAGCTAGTAGTGAGTTACTAACAGACTACAGAGTTACTAACAGACTATACAGCTAACAGACAGGTAGTGAGAGTGGAGTTACTAACAGACTATACAGCTATAGGTAGTGAGTGGAGTTACTAACAGACTATACAGGTAGTGAGTGGAGTTACTAACAGACTCATACAACTGGTAGTGAGTGGAGTTACTAACAGACTATACAGCTACAGGTGAGTGGAGTTACTAACAGACTATACAGGTAGTGAGTGGAGTTACTAACAGACTATACAGGTACAGGTGAGGAGTTACTAACAGACTATACAGCTACAGGTGTAGTGAGTGAGTTACAACAGACTATACAACTACTATAGTGAGTGGAGTTACTAACAGACTATACAGGTAGTGAGTGGAGTTACTAACAGACTATACAGGTAGTGAGTGGAGTTACTAACAGACTATACAGGTAGTGAGTGGAGTTACTAACAGACTATACAGGTAGTGAGTGGAGTTACTAACAGACTATGCCACAGGTAGTGAGTGGAGTTACTAACAGACTATACAACTACAGGTAGTGGAGTGGAGTTACTAACATACTATACAACTACTAGTAGTGAGTGGAGTTACTAACAGACTATACAACTACTAGTAGTGAGTGGAGTTACTAACAGACTATACAACTAATAGTACTGGAGGGAGTTTACTAATGACCACAGGCAGTGAGAGTGCGGAGTTACCAACAGACTATACAGGTAGTGAGTGGAGTTACTAACAGACTATACAGGTAGTGGAGTGAGCTACTAACAGACTATACAGGTAAGAGTGGAGTTACTAACAGACTATACATTACAGGTAGTGAGTGGAGTTACTAACAGACTATACAGGTAGTGAGTGGAGTTTACTAACAGACTATACAGGTAGTGAGAGTGGAGTTACTAACAGACTATACAGGTAGTGAGGAGTTACTACCAGACTATACAGGTAGTGAGTGGAGTTACTAACAGACTATACAGGCAGGAGTGGAGTTACTAACAGACTATACAACTACTAGTAGTGAGTGGAGTTACTAACAGACTATACAACTACTAGTAGTGAGTGGAGTTACTAACAGACTATACAGGTAGTGAGTGGAGTTACTAACAGACTATACAGGTAGTGAGTGGAGTTACTAACAGACTATACAGGTAGTGAGTGGAGTTACTAACAGACTATACACTACAGGTAGTGAGTGGAGTTACTAACAGACTATACAGGTAGTGAGTGGAGTTACTAACAGACTATACAACTACAGGTAGTGAGTGGAGTTACTAACAGACTATACAGGTAGTGAGTGGAGTTACTAACAGACTATACAGCTACAGGTAGTGAGTGGAGTTACTAACAGACTATACAGGTAGTGAGTGGAGTTACTAACAGACTATACAGGTAGTGAGTGGAGTTACTAACAGACTATACAGCTACAGGTAGTGAGTGGAGTTACTAACAGACTATACAGGTAGTGAGTGGAGTTACTAACAGACTATACAGGTAGTGAGTGGAGTTACTAACAGACTATACCAGGTAGTGAGTGGAGTTACTAACAGACTATACAGGTAGTGAGTGGAGTTACTAACAGACTATACAACTGCTAGTAGTGAGTGGAGTTACTAACAGACTATACAACTACTGGTAGTGAGTGGAGTTACTAACAGACTATACAGGTAGTGAGTGGAGTTACTAACAGACTATACAGGTAGTGAGTGGAGTTACTAACAGACTATACAGGTAGTGAGTGGAGTTACTAACAGACTATACAGCTACAGGTAGTGAGTGGAGTTACTAACAGACTATACAGCTACAGGTAGTGGTGGAGTTACTAACAGACTATACAGGTAGTGAGTGGAGTTACTAACAGACTATATACAGGTAGTGAGTGGAGTTACTAACAGACTATACAACTACAGGTAGTGAGTGGAGTTACTAACAGAAACTATACAGGTAGTGAGTGGAGTTACTAACAGACTATACAGGTAGTGAGTGGA
>NW_025753688.1:0-5000 GCF_021184085.1 Oncorhynchus gorbuscha | reverse complement strand
TCAGTGTTAGACAGTGGTTAGAGATGGATCAGTCTCAGTGTTAGACAGTGGTTTAAGATGGATCCGTCTCAGTGTTAGACAGTAGTTAGAGATGGATCAGTCTCAGTGTTAGACAGTGGTTTAAGATGGATCAGTCTCAGTGTTAGACAGCGGTTTAAGATGGATCCGTCTCAGTGTTAGACAGTGGTTTAAGATGGATCAGTCTCAGTGTTAGACAGTAGTTAGAGATGGATCAGTCTCAGTGTTAGACAGTGGTTAGAGATGGATCAGTCTCAGTGTTAGACAGTGGTTTAAGATGGATCAGTCTCAGTGTTAGACAGTAGTTAGAGATGGATCAGTCTCAGTGTTAGACAGTGGTTAGAGATGGATCAGTCTCAGTGTTAGACAGTGGTTAGAGATGGATCAGTCTCAGTGTTAGACAGTGGTTTAAGATGGATCCGTCTCAGTGTTAGACAGTAGTTAGAGATGGATCAGTCTCAGTGTTAGACAGTGGTTAGAGATGGATCAGTCTCAGTGTTAGACAGTGGTTAGAGATGGATCAGTCTCAGTGTTAGACATTGGTTTAAGATGGATCAGTCTCAGTGTTAGACAGTGGTTAGAGATGGATCAGTCTCAGTGTTAGACAGTGGTTTAAGATGGATCAGTCTCAGTGTTAGATAATGGTTAGAGATGGATCAGTCTCAGTGTTAGACAGTGGTTAGAGATGGATCAGTCTCAGTGTTAGTCAGTGGTTAGAGATGGATCAGTCTCAGTGTTAGACATTGGTTTAAGATGGATCAGTCTCAGTGTTAGTCAGTGGTTAGAGATGGATCAGTCTCAGTGTTAGACAGTGGTTTAAGATGGATGTCATCTGTCCCTAATGATCATCACAATCCATCTTGTTGTTATGCTTCTCTCAGCATCTTTACTTTGGCTCTTGTTAGATACAGTTTGAATCTCTTTAAAAACAAGTTATATATCCTGTTTTATAAATCATTAGATATAAACACCCATAGTGTCAATAGGATGGAATGTATTGGAACGTGTAGATTTTAGGACATTGATATTTGTGGATTATACACCAATGATGGAGATGACCTCCAGACATGAGTGTAATGTAGTTATCTTTCCACCAGAGAGAGCTCAAGCAGTGTGTGTGTGTGTGTGTGTGTGTGTGTGTGTGTGTGTGTGTGTGTGTGTGTGTGTGTGTGTGTGTGTGTGTGTGTGTGTGTGTGTGTGTGTGTGTGTGTGTGTGTGTGTGTGTGTGTGTGTGTGTGTGTGTGTGTGTGTGTGTGTGTGTGTGTGTGTGTGTGTGCGTGCGTGCGTGCGTGCAATAGAGCACTTTCAGTAGAGCAAAAACTGAGATTGTGTTTTGCATAAATGTGATTATGCGTTTTGCATAGTTTTGATGAAATATCCCTTTACAACACTGAACGAAATAGAACTTTAGGAAGGTCAGGCTACGAGATAGCAGGCTGGACACACTCACACGCAAGCCCACACATACAACAGGTGATGTGTGTGGAGAGTAGCAGTGGCATCCATTTTAGGGAAACTGCTTCATTGCAACAACACTGCCAATCTTTTCTGCCTGAGCAATTTATCCTTCATACAACAGTGCACATGCTAATAGGAATATATTTTTAGGGATTGGACATTTGGGTCTGTGTGTTGAGCTGGCTATGGGTTCACCGTATGGTCATTCAACGGGTCTCTCAAACTGAACTCCTGTCACCTTGGGGTGAAGTTGAACCTAGATGCTGATCTTGGATCAGTTTTGCACTTCACCCCAGGCTCTAACCTGGTGGAAAGATGGGAATATTTGTAAAGTGTCAGCAGGGCTGAAAGTATTGATCTCTCTCCAATTCCCAACTCTGTGGCTGCCAGGGCGTTGAAGCTGATCTGTCCTAAACTTTCCTAATCCGCTCTCTTTCTCACTCTCCCCTCTCTCACTCTTTTCTTCTCTCTCTTTCCCTCTGTCTCTCTCTCTCTCTTTTTCCCCTCTCCCTCCTCTTTTCCTCTCTCTTTTCCTCTCTCTCTCTCTCTCTCTCTCTCTCTCTCTCTCTCTCTCTCTCTCTCTCTCTCTCCTCTCAGCGATATCTTCAACTCTCTACCCTCTTCAGCACCTTGGAGACGACCTTCGACAGCACAGTGACCACAGAGGTCAGCGGGCAGGCATTGCAATCGCTCCGCCCCATGACCTCCTGGCGCCTCGGCCAATCAGCCCCAAGCCCCCGCCTACAAGCAGGCGACGCCCCTTCTATGCCCAGTACCTACACCACAGTCCCACCACCTCGACGGGTGCCAGCACAGGTGGCGCCACTGGGCGGTACGGTCACTCGGACTCCTCCCGGTTTGTGTGAGTGCCCCCTGGGGCGAGCAGCGACGGCAGGGCGAGGGCCGAGCAGGGAGAAGGGAGGAGGGCCGGAGGATGCTGGAGATGGACGTGGCAGGAGTACATGAGCGGCGGAGACATCCTGGGGAAGAGCGTCAGGACAGATGACATCACCAGTGGGTAGCGACTATGCCATAGACAGGGAATAGAATAGATTCTTTATTGTCCGTTGGTTAGAAGGTAAATGTGTCTTCTGCTTTTCCCAACAACCCCAGACACACACATTCAGGTCAAATCCTGTTATTGAAGAAAAAAATCACAGTTATTGCCAAGGCCTTGGCGATTCTTCCAAATGGAATGGTGAGACAGAGAAACATGAGGGCGAAGAAGTTGGCTTTCACACAGCTATTGAGCTGCGACAGGAGAATTACCATACGTGTACATTTCCTTCAACTCTCAATAGTGCGCTGGCTGACACATCGCACTGAAAAATACCCCAGATCTATTGTACATCACTGTGTTAGCCGTTCCTCTGTGGACACTGATAAGTACTTTTCCCCAACACCCATGATCTGTGTCCCAGATATGTTATTCCCTATATAGTGCACTACATTTGACCAGGTCTCATAGGGCTCTGGTATAAGGTAGTGCACTATAAAAGGAAGAGGGTGCCATGTGGAACTCATACCTGCATCAGTTCTCCCATCCTATTTGTTCATGTATGAAATTGATTTATTGAACACCACCCGAACGAACCATCCACATTAACTATGATTAAGTTACTGTTGGGGCCAAACGTATAGCACCTAGGGATGAAAAGGGATTAGCTGAATTATGATCCTAATTAGCTTAAACCTAATGTGCTTTCATGTCCTATCAGCCGTCTCTGATTACAACCCTGTAAATGTGTGCGCACACACGTGGGCATGCACACACGCACACACACTCCCAATACACACACACACACACTCACACTCCCAATACACACACACACGCACACACACTCCCAATACACACACACACACACTCACACTCCCAATACGCACAGTCGCAAACACAACCCAGCTTAGTGATGTAGTTTCTTCTTCGTAGGTACCTTACAGACGGTGGTCTTCACCTATACTCACGGAACGTCGGTCGCGCCCCTGACCTGAACACGGCGCTAGAGGTCACCCAGAGGGTGGTCAAGGAGGTGCACGGGGATGCAGACAGGTAAGGGCGTGGCTTCCTCACAACTATTTGGGTTACTGGTGGAGGAGGGTGCAATTTCCCCTAGCTGATGATCTTGGATCGTTATTGCATTTTCTCCAATAACGATTAAGGCTATGATTGGGGGAGGCGAAGCTGATCCTGGATCTGTACCTTTGGGAAACCATAACATGGAGCGTTACTTGTGTTTCTGGACTACAGCTAGTTGTCCAACCCTATAGACTGCATTGAAACCAATGGGAGAAACTGTGGTTTCTTGATTGAAGAATGCGAATAGTTGAGTCAGTTTGTGTTACTGTTTGGGCTGAAGCGAAAGCCTGCTGCATCCACATGGTACGTTGCAGATCAAACTCCACAGTTTCTCTCTAATAGCTTTTCATATTAGCACTGATTTTAGAGATAGCTGTTTTTTTTAAAGGAATGTTTACTAGCAGTGACTGTGATATGTGGTTGTTGAATGCACTGAATGTAAGTCGCTCTGGATAAGAGCGTCTGCTAAATTACCAAGATGCAAATGTAAGACGAGAATGCCCTTCGCCAGAAATGACACGCTCTCCAGTCTCCCAGACAGAGAGAAAGCTGCCGTCGCAAACCGGGCGAAAGAGAAATGTGTCATTGATTTAATTCTGTCCAGCTGTGATTTGATGACATGCTTTCATAGAAGCGGGGAGAGAAGTGAGGAGGTGATGTCACAGCGTGGATATAGGGATTCTGAGAAGACTTAAATGAATGTGTCCTTGGAAGTTTGAGAAATGTCTGTAAATTGGATGCAGTACTCTGCTGGTTACTCTGTGGACTCCCAGATTCATTCAATTATCAGACTCCACGGTTCTAATAAAGCTTCTAATAAAATCTTTGGTTTGATAGTATGTTTAGTTTCCTATCTGTTCTATTATTATTATCATTATTTTTTATGCATTTGTGGTTCTGACTATAATGGAAACTGATCATTATTTGACTGAGGCAAACAGGAGGACAGAATAAGAGAAAGGGTCTGAGCAGAGTAAATGTCTTGTTGATTTATCAAATAGAGAAAGGGTCTGAGCAGAGTAAATGTCTTGTTGATTTATCAAATAGAGAAAGGGTCTGAGCAGAGTAAATGTCTTGTTGATTTATCAAATAGAGAAAGGGTCTGAGCAGAGTAAATGTCTTGTTGATTTATCAAATAGAGCAAGGGTCTGAGCAGAGTAAATGTCTTGTTGATTTATCAAATAGAGAAAGGGTCTGAGCAGAGTAAATGTCTTGTTGATTTATCAAATAGAGCAAGGGTCTGAGCAGAGTAAATGTCTTGTTGATTTATCAAATAGAGAAAGGGTCTGAGCAGAGTAAATGTCTTGTTGATTTATCAAATAGAGAAAGGGTCTGAGCAGAGTAAATGTCTTGTTGATTTATCAAATAGAGAAAGGGTCTGAACAGAGTAAATGTCTTGTTGATTTATCAAATAGAGAAAGGGTCTGAGCAGAGTAAATGTCTTGTC
>NW_025753687.1:0-10275 GCF_021184085.1 Oncorhynchus gorbuscha | reverse complement strand
GGTAGCCTAGTGGTTAGAGTGTAGAGGACGGCAGGTAGCCTAGTGGTTAGAGTGTAGAGGCGGCAGGTAGCCTAGTGGTTAGAGTGTAGAGACGGCAGGTAGCCTAGTGGTTAGAGTGTAGGGGCGGCAGGGTAGCCTAGTGGTTAGAGTGTAGAGGACGGCAGGTAGCCTAGTGGTTAGAGTGTAGAGGCGGCAGGGTAGCCTAGTGGTTAGAGTGTAGGGGCGGCAGGTAGCCTAGTGGTTAGAGTGTAGAGGTGGCAGGGTAGCCTAGTGGTTAGAGTGTAGAGGACGGCAGGTAGCCTAGTGGTTAGAGTGTAGAGACGGCAGGTAGCCTAGTGGTTAGAGTGTAGAGGACGGCAGGTAGCCTAGTGGTTAGAGTGTAGAGGCGGCAGGGTAGCCTAGTGGTTAGAGTGTAGAGGACGGTAGGGTAGCCTAGTGGTTAGAGTGTAGAGGCGGCAGGGTAGCCTAGTGGTTAGAGTGTAGAGGCGGCAGGTAGCCTAGTGGTTAGAGTGTAGAGGTGGCAGGTAGCCTAGTGGTTAGAGTGTAGGACGGCAGGGTAGCCTAGTGGTTAGAGTGTAGGGGCGGCAGGTAGCCTAGTGGTTAGAGTGTAGAGGCGGCAGGGTAGCCTAGTGGTTAGAGTGTAGAGGCAGCAGGGTAGCCTAGTGGTTAGAGTGTAGGGGCGGCAGGTAGCCTAGTGGTTAGAGTGTAGGGACGGCAGGTAGCCTAGTGGTTAGAGTGTAGAGGCGGCAGGGTAGCCTAGTGGTTAGAGTGTAGAGGCGGCAGGGTAGCCTAGTGGTTAGAGTGTAGGGACGGCAGGTAGCCTAGTGGTTAGAGTGTAGAGGGCGGCAGGGTAGCCTAGTGGTTAGAGTGTAAGGCGGCAGGTAGCCTAGTGGTTAGAGTGTAGAGGCGGCAGGGTAGCCTAGTGGTTAGAGTGTAGAGACGGCAGGGTAGCCTAGTGGTTAGAGTGTAGAGCGGCAGGTAGCCTAGTGGTTAGAGTGTAGAGGTGGCAGGTAGCCTAGTGGTTAGAGTGTAGAGGCGGCAGGTAGCCTAGTGGTTAGAGTGTAGAGGCGGCAGGTAGCCTAGTGGTTAGAGTGTAGAGGCGGCAGGGTAGCCTAGTGGTTAGAGTGTAGGGACGGCAGGTAGCCTAGTGGTTAGAGTGTAGGGACGGCAGGGTAGCCTAGTGGTTAGAGTGTAGGGACGGCAGGTAGCCTAGTGGTTAGAGTGTAGAGGCGGCAGGGTAGCCTAGTGGTTAGAGTGTAGGGACGGCAGGTAGCCTAGTGGTTAGAGTGTAGAGGCGGCAGGTAGCCTAGTGGTTAGAGTGTAGGGACGGCAGGTAGCCTAGTGGTTAGAGTGTAGGGACGGCAGGTAGCCTAGTGGTTAGAGTGTAGGGACGGCAGGTAGCCTAGTGGTTAGAGTGTAGGGACGGCAGGTAGCCTAGTGGTTAGAGTGTAGGGGCGGCAGGTAGCCTAGTGGTTAGAGTGTAGAGGCGGCAGGGTAGCCTAGTGGTTAGAGTGTAGGGACGGCAGGTAGCCTAGTGGTTAGAGTGTAGAGGCGGCAGGTAGCCTAGTGGTTAGAGTGTAGAGGCAGCAGGGTAGCCTAGTGGTTAGAGTGTAGAGGCAGCAGGGTAGCCTAGTGGTTAGAGTGTAGGGACGGCAGGTAGTCTAGTGGTTAGAGTGTAGGGACGGCAGGTAGTCTAGTGGTTAGAGTGTAGAGGCGGCAGGTAGCCTAGTGGTTAGAGTGTAGAGGCGGCAGGTAGCCTAGTGGTTAGAGTGTAGAGGCGGCAGGTAGCCTAGTGGTTAGAGTGGAGGGGCAGCAGGTAGCCTAGTGGTTAGAGTGTAGAGGCGGCAGGGTAGCCTAGTGGTTAGAGTGTAGAGGCGGCAGGTAGCCTAGTGGTTAGAGTGTAGAGGCGGCAGGTAGCCTAGTGGTTAGAGTGTAGAGGCGGCGGGTAGCCTAGTGGTTAGAGTGTAGGGACGGCAGGTAGCCTAGTGGTTAGAGTGTAGAGGCGGCAGGTAGCCTAGTGGTTAGAGTGTAGGGGCGGCAGGTAGCCTAGTGGTTAGAGTGTAGAGGTGGCAGGGTAGCCTAGTGGTTAGAGTGTAGAGGCGGCAGGGTAGCCTAGTGGTTAGAGTGTAGGCGGCAGGTAGCCTAGTGGTTAGAGTGTAGGCGGCAGGTAGCCTAGTGGTTAGAGTGTAGGGCGGCAGGGTAGCCTAGTGGTTAGAGTGTAGGGGCGGCAGGTAGCCTAGTGGTTAGAGTGTAGGGGCGGCAGGTAGCCTAGTGGTTAGAGTGTAGGGCGGCAGGTAGCCTAGTGGTTAGAGTGTAGGGACGGCAGGTAGCCTAGTGGTTAGAGTGTAGAGGACGGTAGGTAGCCTAGTGGTTAGAGTGTAGGGGCGGCAGGTAGCCTAGTGGTTAGAGTGTAGGGACGGCAGGTAGCCTAGTGGTTAGAGTGTAGAGGCGGCAGGGTAGCCTAGTGGTTAGAGTGTAGGGACGGCAGGTAGCCTAGTGGTTAGAGTGTAGAGGCGGCAGGGTAGCCTAGTGGTTAGAGTGTAGGGGCGGCAGGTAGCCTAGTGGTTAGAGCGTAGAGGCGGCAGGGTAGCCTAGTGGTTAGAGTGTAGGGACGGCAGGTAGCCTAGTGGTTAGAGTGTAGGGAGGCAGGTAGCCTAGTGGTTAGAGTGTAGAGGCGGCAGGTAGCCTAGTGGTTAGAGTGTAGAGGCGGCAGGTAGCCTAGTGGTTAGAGTGTAGAGGCGGAAGGTAGCCTAGTGGTTAGAGTGTAGGGACGGCAGGTAGCCTAGTGGTTAGAGTGTAGGGGTGGCAGGGTAGCCTAGTGGTTAGAGTGTAGAGGCGGCAGGTAGCCTAGTGGTTAGAGTGTAGGGACGGCAGGTAGACTAGTGGTTAGAGTGTAGGGGCGGCAGGTAGCCTAGTGGTTAGAGTGTAGGGACGGCAGGTAGCCTAGTGGTTAGAGTGTAGAGGCGGCAGGTAGCCTAGTGGTTAGAGTGTAGGGACGGCAGGTAGACTAGTGGTTAGAGTGTAGGGGCGGCAGGTAGCCTAGTGGTTAGAGTGTAGGGACGGCAGGTAGCCTAGTGGTTAGAGTGTAGAGGCGGCAGGTAGCCTAGTGGTTAGAGTGTAGAGGCGGCAGGTAGCCTAGTGGTTAGAGTGTAGAGGCGGTAGGTAGCCTAGTGGTTAGAGTGTAGAGGTGGCAGGGTAGCCTAGTGGTTAGAGTGTAGAGGCGGCAGGGTAGCCTAGTGGTTAGAGTGTAGAGGCGGCAGGTAGCCTAGTGGTTAGAGTGTAGAGGTGGCAGGTAGCCTAGTGGTTAGAGTGTAGAGGCGGCAGGGTAGCCTAGTGGTTAGAGTGTAGAGGTGGCAGGTAGCCTAGTGGTTAGAGTGTAGAGGCGGAAGGGTAGCCTAGTGGTTAGAGTGTAGAGGTGGCAGGGTAGCCTAGTGGTTAGAGTGTAGAGGCGGCAGGTAGCCTAGTGGTTAGAGTGTAGAGGCGGTATGTAGCCTAGTGGTTAGAGTGTAGGGACGGCAGGTAGTCTAGTGGTTAGAGTGTTGAGGCGGCAGGTAGCCTAGTGGTTAGAGTGTTGAGGCGGCAGGTAGCCTAGTGGTTAGAGTGTAGAGGCGGCAGGTAGCCTAGTGGTTAGAGTGTAGAGGCGGCAGGTAGCCTAGTGGTTAGAGTGTAGAGGCGGCAGGGTAGCCTAGTGGTTAGAGTGTAGAGGCGGAAGGAGTAGCCTAGTGGTTAGAATGTAGGGGCGGCGGGGTAGCCTAGTGGTTAGAGCGTAGGGACGGCAGGTAGCCTAGTGGTTAGAGTGTAGAGGCGGCAGGGTAGCCTGGCCTAGTACCCGATCCTCGACCGGCGATGTCATCTACAAAATTGCTTCAACACTCTACTCAGCAAACTGGATGCAGTTTATCACCTTATTCCACCCACCACTGCACAACCTGTATGCTCTAGTCGGCTGGCCCTCGCTACATATTCATCGCCAGACCCACTGGCTCCAGGTCATCTACAAGTCCATGCTAGAGTAAATTTCCGCCTTATCTCAGTTCACTGGTCACGATGGCAACACCCATCCGTATACGTGCTCCAGCAGGTGTATCTCACTGATCATCCTAAAGCCAACACCTCATTTGTGCGCCTTTTGTTCAGTTCTCTGCTGCCTGTGACTGGAATGAATTGCAAAAATCGCTGAAGTCGAGAAGACTTTTATCTCCCTCACCAACTTCAAACATCTGCTATCTGAGCCTTTAACCGATCGCTGCAGCTGTACATAGTCTATCGGTAAATAGCCCACCCATTTTACCTACCTCATCCCCATACTGTTTTTATTTATTTTATTTTATGCTCTTTTGCACACCAATATCTCTACCTGTACATGACCATCTGATCATTTATCACTCCAGTGTCAATCTGCAAAATTGTAATTATTCGCCTACCTCCTCATGCCTTTTGCACACAATGTATATAGACTCTCCTTTTTTCTACTGTATTATTTACTTGTTAATTGTTTACTCCATGTGTAACTCTGTGTTGTCTGTTCACACTGCTATGCTTTATCTTGTTCTCTACTAGCCTACCTGGTTAAATAAAGGTGAAAGAAAAAAAGAAAAAATGTAATGTCTTCATACTAATGTCTTCATACTGTAGTATAAGGTAATGTCTTCCTACTGTAGTATAAGGTAATGTCTTCCTACTGTAGTATAAGGTAATGTCTTCCTACTGTAGTATAAGGTAATGTCTTCATACTGTAGTATAAGGTAATGTCTTCCTACTGTAGTATAAGGTAATGTCTTCCTACTGTAGTATAAGGTAATGTCTTCATACTAATGTCTTCATACTGTAGTATAAGATGTCTTCCTACTGTAGTATAAATTAAATGTCTTCATACGGTAGTATAAGGGTAATCTTCCTACTGTAGTATAAGGTAATGTCTTCATACTGTAGTATAAGGTAATGTCTTCATACTGTAGTATAAAGGTAATGTCTTCATACTGTAGTATAAGGTAATGTCTTCATACGGTAGTATAAGGTAATGTCTTCATACTGTAGTATATGTAATGTCATCATACTAATGTCTTCATACTGTAGTATAAGGTAATGTCTTCATACTGTAGTATAAGGTAATGTCTTCATACTGTGTATACGGTAATGTCTTCATACTAATGTCTTCATACTGTAGTATAAGGTAATGTCTTCATACTGTAGTATAAGGTAATGTCTTCATACTGTAGTATAAGGTAATGTCTTCATACGGTAGTATAAGGTAATGTCTTCATACTAATGTCTTCATACTGTAGTATAAGGTAATGTCTTCATACTGTAGTATACGGTAATGTCTTCATACTAATGTCTTCATACTGTAGTATAAGGTAATGTCTTCATACTGTAGTATAAGGTAATGTCTTCATACTGTAGTATAAGGTAATGTCTTCATACGGTAGTATAAGGTAATGTCTTCATACTAATGTCTTCATACTGTAGTATAAGGTAATGTCTTCATACTGTAGTATAAGGTAATGTCTTCATACTAATGTCTTCATACTGTAGTATAAGGTAATGTCTTCATACTGTAGTATAAGGTAATGTCTTCATACTAATGTCTTCATACTGTAGTATAAGGTAATGTCTTCATACTGTAGTATAAGGTAATGTCATCATACTGTAGTATAAGGTAATGTCATCATACTGTAGTATAAGGTAATGTCTTCATACTGTAGTATAAGGTAATGTCATCATACTGTAGTATAAGGTAATGTCTTCATACTGTAGTATAAGGTAATGTCTTCCTACTGTAGTATAAGGTAATGTCTTCCTACTGTAGTATAAGGTAATGTCTTCATACTAATGTCTTCATACTGTAGTATAAGGTAATGTCTTCATACTGTAGTATAAGGTAATGTCTTCATACTGTAGTATAAGGTAATGTCTTCATACTAATGTCTTCATACTGTAGTATAAGGTAATGTCTTCATACTGTAGTATAAGGTAATGTCTTCATACTGTAGTATAAGGTAATGTCATCATACTAATGTCTTCATACTGTAGTATAAGGTAATGTCTTCATACTGTAGTATAAGGTAATGTCTTCCTACTGTAGTATAAGGTAATGTCTTCATACTGTAGTATAAGGTAATGTCTTCCTACTGTAGTATAAGGTAATGTCTTCATACTGTAGTATAAGGTAATGTCTTCATACGGTGAGTATAAGGTAATGTCTTCCTACTGTAGTATAAGGTAATGTCTTCATACTGTAGTATAAGGTAATGTCTTCCTACTGTAATATAAGGTAATGTCTTCATACTGTAGTATAAGGTAATGTCTTCATACGGTAGTATAAGGTAATGTCTTCATACTGTAGTATAAGGTAATGTCTTCATACTGTAGTATAAGGTAATGTCTTCATACGGTAGTATAAGGTAATGTCTTCATACTGTAGTATAAGGTAATGTCTTCCTACTGTAGTATAAGGTAATGTCTTCATACGAATGTCTTCATACGGTAGTATAAGGTAATGTCTTCATACTGTAGTATAAGGTAATGTCTTCATACGGTAGTATAAGGTAATGTCTTCATACTGTAGTATAAGGTAATGTCTTCCTACTGTAGTATAAGGTAATGTCTTCATACGAATGTCTTCATACGGTGAGTATAAGGTAATGTCTTCATACTGTAGTATAAGGTAATGTCTTCATACTGTAGTATAAGGTAATGTCTTCATACTGTAGTATAAGGTAATGTCTTCCTACTGTAGTATAAGGTAATGTCTTCATACTGTAGTATAAGGTAATGTCTTCCTACTGTAGTATAAGGTAATGTCATCATACTGTAGTATAAGGTAATGTCTTCATACGAATGTCTTCATACGGTAGTATAAGGTAATGTTACATGTCACTATCAAGATGACAGGGTTACATCTCTATCAGGATGACAGGGTTACATCACTATCAAGATGACAGGGTTACATCACTATCAGGATGACAGGGTTACATCACTATCAAGATGACAGGGTTACATCACTATCAGGATGACAGGGTTACATCACTATCAAGATGACAGGGTTACATCACTATCAGGATGACAGGGTTACATCACTATCAAGATGACAGGGTTACATCACTATCAGGATGACAGGGTTACATCACTATCAGGATGACAGGGTTATATCGCTATCAGGATGACAGGGTTAAATCTATATCAGGATGACAGGGTTACATCTCTATCAGGATGACAGGGTTACATCACTATCAGGATGACAGGGTTACATCACTATCAGGATGACGGGGTTACATCACTATCAGGATGACAGGGTTATATCGCTATCAGGATGACAGGGTTAAATCTATATCAGGATGACAGGGTTACATCTATATCAGGATGACAGGGTTACATCTCTATCAGGATGACAGGGTTACATCTCTATCAGGATGACAGGGTTACATCTCTATCAGGATGACAGGGTTATATCACTATCAGGATGACAGGGTTACATCTCTATCAGGATGACAGGGTTACATCTATATCAGGATGACAGGGTTATGTAACTATCAGGATGACAGGGTTATATCACTATCAGGATGACAGGGTTACATCTATATCAGGATGACAGGGTTACATCTCTATCAGGATGACATGGTTATATCATTATCAGGATGACAGGGTTATGTAACTACCAGGATGACAGGGTTACATCACTATCAGGATGACAGGGTTATGTAACTATCAGGATGACAGGGTTATGTAACTATCAGGATGACAGGGTTATGTAACTATCAGGATGACAGGGTTATGTAACTGTCAGGATGACAGGGTTATGTAACTACCAGGATGACAGGGTTATGTAAACTATCAGGATGACAGGGTTATGTAACTATCAGGATGACAGGGTTATGTAACTATCAGGATGACAGGGGTTATGTAACTATCAGGATGACAGGGTTATGTAACTATCAGGATGACAGGGTTACATCTATATCAGGATGACAGGGTTATGTAACTACCAGGATGACAGGGTTATGTAACTATCAGGATGACAGGGTTACATCTCTATCAGGATGACAGGGTTACATCTCTATCAGGATGACAGGGTTATGTAACTATCAGGATGACAGGTTATGTAACTATCAGGATGACAGGGTTATGTAACTATCAGGATGACAGGGTTATGTAACTATCAGGATGACAGGTTATGTAACTACCAGGATGACAGGGTTATGTAACTATCAGGATGACAGGGGTTATGTAACTATCAGGATGACAGGGTTACATCTCCTATCAGGATGACAGGGTTATGTAACTATCAGGGGATGACTCTGTAACTCACTAATATTTCCCTTTGCTGCTGTTGTCCTAAAGT
Source organism: Oncorhynchus gorbuscha (assembly GCF_021184085.1). NCBI lineage: Eukaryota > Metazoa > Chordata > Actinopteri > Salmoniformes > Salmonidae > Oncorhynchus > Oncorhynchus gorbuscha. The sequence continues at coordinate 1,934 of NW_025753687.1, read as the reverse complement.
TCAGCGGTTCATTGAAAGACTGATATGTGCAAATAGCATACGAACTGACCTTCCCTGTATTAAGTTGATTATAACCATCGTCATCCTCCTCATTTTTCATTTAGATCACTGAGCTCAAACCTGGTCCTGGGGACCTGGGGGGTGCATTATTTTTGATGCAAATGAAGAATTGGCTATCACCTGATTCAAATAAAACCCTTTAGGAGGAGTTGTTTATTTGAATCTGGTGTGGGAGTTGCTAGGGCAAAAAAAAATGTAAAATGTGCATTTTGGGTCCCCAGGACCAGGTTTCAGAACCGTGATTTAGATGGTCGTTGATTGATTTGCTTTCAGATTCAGCACTATTACAGCATGTCTGTACACATTTAGAAGGAATGACGTTGAACTCGCATATTCAGTACCACTCTTCAAACCAAAAAAACAAACAATTATGTCAGGAATGCCAATAGCTTTGTGCTCTAATGTCGACAGGATGTATCAGGTGTACATGCCTCAATATCCTAGAACGTAGTCTTCATCACAGTTGGAGACGTAGCAAACGTTTAAACGCTATCTAGACATGAGCAGAAATGAGTCAGGATGTGTTTCAAATGGCACCCTATTCCCTATGTAGTTCACTACGTTTGACCCGAGCCAATAGGGAATAGGGTGCCGTTTGGGGACAAAAGAATTCGGGATGTATCATGTGTTCCTCTTTCATAAAAAAAATGAATAAATTATTTTGAGTTTGCATAAAGAGAGGAGATCGTCTTCACAGTAATTAAATGTCATTAGTCATGCAATTCAAGCTGTGCCTCGAAGGAAGTGAAATATTCCTGAGGCCCCTAAAAGCACTCTACTGCTTATGAAGTACACTGCTTTTGACCAGAGTCCTAAGTGGGGCGCCACAGAAGTAGTACCTATAAAGAGAATATGATACCATTTGATGCAACCCGAGTGTCATTTGTATAGGACCTAGGCTTGGGTTCATACTGGGGATTGATAGATAGAAAACATGGAAAGTCTGCACAGACAGGATAAACTACTGAACATGTGCAAAGCAGCATCTTGGATGTTTCATTTGAGTGACCGTTGTCATTCCTGTAATTTCTTTTACCCGGAATATGATGTAGAACCAGTTTGACGTGCCACATTTGAACATTCTGTTTTGCTCTGAAACCTTCTGACCACGAGAAGTGTTGACGGCAATTTAAAAATATTTTTAAATCATCACACACGTGTTCAATGAAATGAACATATTCCGCATAATAACAAACATTACGTTAGTTGTTCTATAAGTATCTGAACCAACATGGAACAACCACAACAGGATTTACATGAGACTTCTCTCACGTTTCACGTGTATTCATTAATGGACTAGCACAGGGTGGCATCTTATGTAAGGGGAGACACTTAGCCAATGATGCAGTATGATGCTCTCGGGCCTGTGTACCAAAAATGGCACCCTATTGCCTATCTAGTAAACTACTTTTGTTCAGAGTCACATATGGGATCTGGTCCAAAATAGTGCACTACATTTTGGGAGTAGGTTGCGCAAGCCTTGCTTAACGATATGCTTGACGTTACCTCAGACAACAGCGGTGCCACACCCGGGGATATTGAACTGGCAATCCTTGTTTTCCTTCATTGAATTGTTTACGTTTACAAAACGTTTACGCTTTGACATGTTAGTCATTTAGCAGACGCTTCTTCCAGAGCCACGATACAGTTGGTGCACAGCGTACATTTACAAAAGACTATCCTAAACACAGATCATGATTCAGTGACTGTTCCACTGGATGTCAGTAAAGGTGAATGCACCAATTTGTAAGTCGCTCTGGATAAGAGCGCCTGCTAAATGACTTAAATGTAAATGTTAAATGATTTAGTTTCACCGCGGAAGGACAATGCCAATGTGTTATCGATCTGTAAGAACATGAGCATTCATACTAGCT